>NC_066590.1:7955000-8255000 GCF_905475345.1 Vespula vulgaris | reverse complement strand
TATCGAAAATGTTTGTGTTTGGTTTCCTCAAATCGCGAAGATGTTTTTCTTTTTTTGCCGATACAACGTAAACACATCTTTAACTTTATATTTTCTTTTCAAACATTAGACACAATGTAGCGATTACTTCGTTAAATCATAAATAACCGAGATAACCGTTGACTATGTATTTAGAGAAAGGAGAGCAGAAAAAAAATTATCGTAAAAATGGTTAATGATCATTTCTACGATAATGTGACTCGTTAAAAGCGATTATGAATCGTGAAATTAATTAAGTCTGTTGGGAAATTAAAAGTGATTTTCTTTTAGAGATGGTTTTCTTTAATATAAAGAATGCATGATTTTGTGCGAGATTTAGATTATCTTGTAGCTGTATATTAAATATTACAATAATCACGTGAAATTTTTCTCCCGGAAGGAATAAAAGAAGGAAGAGTTCTTATTCGTTTGAAACAAATATCAATAAAAATAATAACAATAGTACAATTCTTAAATTTTCGTACGAAAAGCGTGAAACGTTATAAAAAATACTTTAAATCAATCGAATAAATAATAGATATAAAACATATTAAACAATAAATTACTTACCGGTGAGTCGTCTTTCGCAGCCGTCTTTCGCCGTTTCCGGGAGTTCTCGGCCTGAAGTAGTTTCGAAAGCTTCTCGATCTCGCGACTCTTTCCTCGCATTTCGTCCATCTACGATGAAAAGAAAAAAATGTAAAAAAAGAAGAGAAATGACAAGAATCTGTGTGCGTTTGTATGCTCGAGAAAGGATCGATACTCGCACGGCGAAAGTTGCAAAAAGTAAAATCAAACGTCCGATCTCTGTCCCTCTTTCTGTCTCTGTCTCTCTCTTTCTCTTACAATTGCAAGTAACAAATAAGAAAATAAAAGATGGTGAATGGGGAGAGGACGACGATTGGTCCCTTTCATACCGCTTTCGAGAAGCTCTCACCAAGTTGGCCCCCAGGGGCCTTTTGCCATCACCTTGGCAACGCGCGAATTTCGAACGTGTATCATCACACTATTCCTCCGAAATATGCATTCATGAGGTAGGAGGTAACCCGATGTGCGTTTATGGCTTTCTCGCGATAACGAGTAAAGCGACTTCCATTAAAGTGAAGTGCACTCGTAGCAAGGAGTGATCCTTTAGATACAAAAGTAAAGTTTCTGAGAGGTTCAAAAGACTCGATTGTGATTCGATCGGAAATTCTTCGAATTTTTTACGCTAATTTCCTTGATGTTCTTGCCATCTTTTTTTCTCATCATTCGCTTATTTATATTCGAGGAGATAAAAAGAATATGCAATCAAATTGAACGATAATGCTGCTTCTCTTACTCTTTTCTTTTTTATAAAATTGAATTAAATTATTTAGTTAGAAACGTTAGGTATAATTCTTTTTTAATTAACTAAATTACTCTTAGCAACAAAGAGTTTTCAATTTTTCAATTCATAGCGGATTGTAATTTGCAGAGAATCATTGTTCTATCTTTTCTCTCTCCTTCTCTCTCCTTTTATCTTTCGTCCCTTCATTGCGAATCCCTTCCGCTGCGATCTTTCGCTATTTGGCCGATCGCCCGGCATTCGATTGAGATCGTATTTACGTCGGCAATGCGGTAGATACAATTCGCTTTCGACGAATGTTGCGATTAGCAGGCCGTTCCGTGAAACATCAGAGGGCATCGATACTTCTCTCGATCGTGCTTCGATCGTGAGTAAGCAAATTTAAGAGGAAGAAAGATAGAGATAGAAAAATAAACAAAGAGTTCACAACGTAATCTCGAGTTAAAATATCTATGTATATAAGATTACACGAAACTCTTACTTAATGCGATAAAAATAAATCAAACGATCCTCTGTCGTTTTAAGTATGTTAAATAATACATTTGTATAGATTTAAAGAGAAATAATTTGGACGATTAATTTATCTTGTTTTTCTTTTTTTATTTAAGAATAAAACATTTATATCTAATATTTTATTTCTCTTTAAAGTCTAATTTAGTAATAACATTTTGAAATTAAGAACGTTTTTTTTTCTTTTTTAAATCGTTGAAAGATTTCGATATTTTCTTTCGTTCGTTAGACTACTCTAAATCTAATTCGGTACGGTAAATCATATTAAAACGGAAACTAAATTGAACTAAGGTAGAGCAGAACATTGAAACGTTATAATAAACTGATTAAAGTTGGTCGATGTGTATACGTAATAATAATAGACGAAGAATAATTTCATTAAAGAACATAGTCACATTCTCTTCCGTTAATTTATTTTTCCCTGGTTAATTTATTTTTCCTTTACTTTCCAGTATAGATCTCGAAATATGCAATTATCGTAGAAAGAAACTCACGAACGAATAAATGAACGAATTTTACACGCTGCAACTCGTAGTGTGATAAATCGATTATCAAAGTAAACGAAGTTTCGAATTGAAATTGACCTATTTCGATCCTATTTAGATTTATAACAACGTATAAGTTTATACAACGTACAATTTTATAATAAGTAAATTTAGGGCAAATTTTTTATGATATCTAGACAGATTCGCATTACGTACATTAAATATCGATTAAATTTCTCTTCTACGAGCTATTAGATGAACAAGAACAAGTACCGTTGGATAAAGCAAAGTAAATTGATCGCTAAGCGGAGCATCGATACAGTACATCAAGAAGGGGTCGTTGTTACGAAGAGAATTATGAAAAGTATCTTCGATGGGCTCTTCACGAGTGTCCATTCACAGAAAAAATTCCGGACCTATAAATAGCGTGGGAAGAGTTTGAAGATTTCGAATAATTGCATGCTATGGGTCTTGCGAAGTATGAAAAGAGACAGAAAAGATTTTTTCACATCGACAAAAATGTTGTCCATCGAGGTAATGTCGGTTATTGCGAGGGACATGGTCAACAGTTTTTCCGTCGACACGGACTAGACCTGGAGGGCACAATTTTTTAATAAGCACCTTCGATCGAACCTCCGTGAACGAATTTTCGCGTTCCTTGTGAATTCAGTATCGTATGCGTGAGAAAACTATCCTTGCAGTCTTCTTTTTTATTGTTTTTTTTTCCTTCTCTTTTGCTTCGATCAGAGGCGTAGACGTATTATCGATTAGATCTTCATGGATGAATGCTAATTTAAACCTTGTAAGAAATCGAGCAAACTAAAGTACGATTATATGACGTTATCCATAGATCATCGAAGATGCATTTGGGACGGTATAATATTAAGTTCTACGGTTAATGAGATATTTTATAATTTCTAGTTGGATTAATTCTATGATTGAATTCGAATAAAATTATATATCTAATTTCCTTCATAATACTACTTAAAATGGTATTAATATTTTAATTAGAAATATCATTATTCTTTTTCAAATAAATATTACATTTCTCAAGAATTCATTACTTGAAACTTTCCAATCTTAATGATTTCGTCTTACTCGATTTTTTGTCATATTTATTTTCATTTCTTAGGAAAAATAGAATATTTCTGTTTCAAAGGAAAAGAAAAATATAAAATTCTATAAATAATGAAACTTGAGTATTTAAAAACTTACCATTTTAATCGTTTCGCTTCTCAATGATTTTCGTAATGCAGTGAGCTCGGCTTCGTGATTCTCATGTTGAATCCGTAATTCGGCCGCTCGAACTTTTTCGGCATCTATGGCGATCTAAAGGAATACGTTCGATGTTAATTGTAAGGTGAAAGTTTAAATTACCTTCTAGAATCAGTACTAGTAGATCTAAAGGCAACGTTGTTAATCCGTGTAAACGCGTGACTAGGCAGACTCGTCCTGTGCATACGCGTGCGTATGTACGTCTGAACACTACAGAAATAGCTTGACCGTACTTGAGGTCAACTTGGTACGTAAATTACAGCACGGTCAACGTATAATGATATCGACTAATCTTCAAATATTTACTATCTACAACGATTTTAGAGGTCAATCTATGATCTTTATTTAAAATTTTCTATCTCTGTAAATAATTTATCATTGAATTTAATAACTAAATCAATAAACATTAATCAAACAAATTAATCTTTTCACACAATGAAATGAATATAATTCATTTCTTAATATTCATTAATCGAATAGTTTTCTTTCCTTCTATTTTGTTTTCATATTCGGTATATGGATACATTTACATTATCTAGGATGAGTCAACTAAAGATTGTAAAATATTATTTACTTCGTAGAAAATGCGGTGAAATCTGTTTACGCTTAAACTCACAAACAACAACTGGACAAATATATCTTAAGAAATATTACAATATAAATTATTTTCCGAATAGATATTGGACGTATATCTGAATTGAAGAGGATACGTTATTCGTCAATAATCGATAAAATAAGGTAATTACTTACACGTAATTTCGCTTCGAGTTTCTCGTTATTCGCGCGTAAAGCGTGAATTTCATTTTGAAGGCGCCGGACCTCAGCACAAGTGGAGCCATCGAGTCTGCAGGGGGCGCTCTTTCCTTGCAGATTCAAACTTTCCAACTTGAGCTTTCGTATCGTATTCTCCGATTCGACGAGCCTCTTCTTCATTGCCGATATCTCTCGTTTATGATTCTCTTCCTTTATGAGGTCCACCTTCAATGACGACGACGACGACAACGACGGCGACGGCGACGTGCAATTTGATTCTGCCGAGCCCCCACGAGAGAGTCTGAACAGAGATAGAGCTAGAATGAAAGAGACAGTACGAGACAGAGAGGGAAAGACTCGTAGCAGTGGAATGAAAAAAGAAAAAAAACAAGAAAAGAAGAAGGAAGTTTGATGCTCGTGTCACTCACTAGCGTGATTTCCGTTCCTCTTATTCTTTTTATTATTCTTTCCTGCTTTCCATCGAGTCTTCGTCACCATTTTTTTTTTTTTGTTTCTTTTATCTTCCTCGCGCGACCTCGTAAACTTTAACGCCTCTTCTACGAGGCTCGTTCGCGTTTTTCCATGATGATATCAGGACACTTAAATTACTATCGCATTTTTAATCATTTAGATTGCATTACGTTAAGAATTTGTATTAATCCGCACGATTTGATAATCTTTTGAAGGAGATTAACGAGGAAGCTTTTTCAATAATTAATCGATTATTCTAATCTATATTTTCGCTCTTTTGACATTTACAAGATCGTTATACTTCCGAATGAGATCCAATGTAAAGATTATTAATCTCGTTACATCTTTTTATCTCCATAAGGTTATGTAAACTTTGACAATAAACGCGTTAATTAAATCCATAGATAGATTATATAATTCTTTCTGACATTAAACCTTCACAAAGAATTAACCTATTACTCAAAGAACCGATAAATACCATGACATTTTAATCGATCGATCAAGGTCAACCGATAAACGTACCTGCTCTTCAATTCTGAGATGATAAGTTGATACTTGGTAGCTTCCGTAGCCTTCGCTTCCCTAATGGCCGTTTCGATTTCTCTTTTAACTAATTTGGCGGCCCTTCTTTCCTCGTGTAACTCGGTTCTCGCATTAGCAAGATCCTCTCGTAATCTACGTGCTCCTTCCTCGAGCCACTGTATCGTTTTTCTGAGCCTCGTCGATTCGTCTTTGACGTTATTATTCGAAAGGACGAGTCTTCGTATGGATGCATCCTGTTCCTGTTTTTTTCTCTTTATGTTTGCTACACAAGTATCGTTTTCAATCTGTTTCTCTTCTTGGCAATCTCTCTCGTCCGGCCTTTCCGGCAATCTTTTACTATAATTCACAATGTAATATTTTATTTTACTCATTTAATAATTTTTCTACGGCATTCTGCGGCAAGTAGGTAAATAATAGTTTTGATTTTGAACAATAACATAAACGACATTGATAGATATTTGTAATGACACGAAAAATATTTCGAATTAGATGCGTATTACAAGTTTGGTTTAAAAATTGTCGATAAATGACGAATAAGTATTTCATGAGCAGTATTAATTATATTTACCTTTTTCTTTGATTAGACGTGAGACAATTAACGTTGCACGAGACATCCTGTCTAAACTTCCTCGTATCATCGTCGTTCTTTTTCTCACACTTTATTGATTGAGAGTTTCGATAAGAAACCACGGGAAGGATATTAGCGTCGCAGCTATCGTCCTGTTCGTTACGTCGTAGCGTCTTTTGGGGAATATCCGTGGCCGTCGTCGAAAGATCCAATCGTCTTCGTTTTCTAGTATATTGAAGATGTGGATCATTTCCAATTATTATCACGGAACATTCCCCGTTTGTCGTTGAGTTAGTCGAATTGGTCGATTTGACGGTGTCTCCCGCAGAGAGGCTCGTCATCGTCGCTGAAAGATTTAAATGAGAACGAGGGAAAGCATGAATAGATTTTATTTTTAAATTTTCTAACTTTTATGAGTCAACATGTACCAGTGAATAGTTTTTAACAGATTTTATCGCTGCTCGTATTCGGTATCTAGCTATTGTAAATATCTATAAGAGATATCTCGCAATATGTTAAAAATAAAAAATAAAGAAAAAAAGATTGTTACAGATAGATAAATTTATCGATTTATGTATGCCTAGAACAGATTTCCCATTGAACCGTATCGAGAGGAAATATTTTCGATGGTTTAAATAGCTTAGCTCGATTCGTTTTACCACCTAAATCCTAACCTATTTCTTGGCACGCTTAAAATATACAAATCGGTTCGGAGATCTAATGCTAACTGACGAAAGGAAATAAATGGAAAGAATGAAACGAAGGAAAGTGATAATGCTATTAACAATAATAATAATAACAAAAACAATAATAATAACGAGAGTATTTACGTTGGATACGAGCAAGGAAAATAAACAAAAGACGAAAGATAACAAAACGTTATTGACTTTAAAGCGATAGAATCGCAAATAACAGACCGTCGAATAAATCGAAGTTATTGGTAAATTGAAATTTCCGTCTCTTTCTATCACGAATACGGCAAACTTTTGAAATACCACTTTGTTATCGTGGAGCATCATCGATCCAGTGAGAACAGCAACGATTCCCGGTGCCGTGCGTGGAGCGCACCAACCTCGCTCTTTATTGCACGTTCCGTTCACATCGTGCCTTCAAACTGATACTGTATACGTGTATACGTGTGAAAAGAGAGAGAAAGAGAGATAGAGAGAGAGAGAGAGAGAGAGAGAGAGAGAGAGAGAAAGATCTATGAATAGCACAGTGCTTTGGCCCGCATTGGTCGTGCCCCTTCCGTTCCGAGTCGCTACTTTTTTTCGTCTTTTCCATCAAAATCATCAAGGAAAAACTGCCGTGCTCGTATTTTTCTATTTTCCTTTTGTTTTTCTTTCTTTCTTTATTTCATTTTATTTTTTTATTTATACATTCTCTCGTTTGGAGATTATTTCTACTCTACTTCCATTTTCTTTATGAGAAAAAGATAATAAAATAAAAAGAAAAAAAAAAAAGCGGAAGGAGAATCTTTTCTCTTCGTTTTTACAAATTTACTCACAAAAAATATCTGTTATCTCTTCTAAAGTCAATCTTTTATTCCGAATAGATTTTTTAATGACAGAAGAAGAAATAAAATTCTTTTCAATCGTCTCAACATTTTTCTGACGCTGATATAAGAAATGAAATATATTGAATTCGAAGGAGCTAAAAATACATGACGATTTAGCGTATTTCGTTTTATTCGAAATGAGAGAAACGGCGAAGTATCTAAGGGAAGTTAAGCTTTTGCGAGGGGACACCGGCTCGAAAATAGAGAGAATAGATGGTGAGGGTAACGAGTCTTGGAATTGTGTCTCTCTTGTCTTTCATGTGTGTGCGTGTGCGTGTGTGTCGCATATACGTATGTATGAAACGTACACTTTCGATAGAATTCGCATAGGCGCGGTTTTAAACTCGTTTCGCGCGCAGAGAAAGTAACTTGTGCGGGCGGAAAACTTTCGTTACGGATTGTAATAACGAAATCGAAAAGTACAACGAAGGTGGTCTCGAAATTTCCAACTTCGATGTGTGAATTTAGGTCAAACGTTCGTTACTCTCGATACTCTTCGTTATTATCGATAATTATGAAAACCGATAATGAGACGCAATTAACCGGTAATTATTCTTGCTCACTAACACCTTCGTCATTCTATTTGAACAATTTTCATTATTTTGTTATCTTGCACACTACAACAACTGTAATTTTTCTTTGACGCAAAAAACATCAAACTCATGGGATTTGATGAAGTTAACACGAGTTTCGCCTCGGGTCACGCGATGGATATATATTCTATATTAGATCTCGTTATAACGGAATTCATGGGATCGTGTAGAAACGAATTTGTTGTTTTATATTATTTTGTCTATATAATGAATAAAAAGAAATAAATTTGAAAATACAGTCACGTACAGTCTTGTATAATCACGTTCAAAAGTTTTTTTTTTTTTATAGAATGCTATAATACATTTTATCGTCTAGGAAATTATCGAAGATGTATTGTTTTTGAAAATGAACAATGAAATTTAAGATAAAAATAATGAAAGTATAGTGGTAATTTTAAACGCTACTATTCTTTCTATCTATATATTCTATCGTATGTATTCTATAATATGTACGATTGTTAAAATCAAAAAATGTCGTCTTGAAATTAATAAAACAAATTATAAAATCATGAATCATATGGTACAATTTCACAATATCATAATACAAACTATACAAACTTGAAAGTGTTCAACCTTTCTATAGGAATAAACATCGAAAAAAAGCGAAAGAAGCTCCCATACGTAATTCAAAGATGCGTGCATGGAAAAGGTAGACTCGATTAACTCGTTGCGTCATCGACTCGAAACTCGACCGTCCGTCCATTCTCCTTCGAACAATTTAACTTAAGTCGGCTAATTTTCTAATCGTATCGTTGTTAATGCGAATAATAACGCGTATACATCGTATGAAGGAAAAAGCAATCGCATGAGTTTGCGTAAATTAATTAGAAAATTAAATTTGTATTGTTTTCTAAGCAAAAGAAAAAGAAAAAGAAGAAGAAGAAGAAGAAGAAAAAAGAAAAATTCTGTAAAAACGGTATTTCAAAACGATTTACAAGGACTCACCGTTTTTGTAAGGACGATTTTGCATGATCGACAGGTTCGAGATGTTTCGTTAGAAAATTTTGATTTTCCTGGGAGAGGGTCCTCCGCGTGAGAGACACCGTCACTAACTAAAAGCCTAAACTACACTGGCAGCAAGTACCGAGAGAGTTATATGTAACCGAGCACGACGACCGTTCTCGCTCGGTTTCATCCTCGTCTCTTCGCCTCTATTTAGCCTTCTCTCATCTTTTCCAACCACGATCACCTCTCTTTCTATTTCCCTTTCGTTCGTAAAGCTCGACACCCACGCATTCTCAAGTACGCACGTGTGTATACATATCTACATATGTATATATATGTATATACAGGTCGTTACGTCTACAAACACGTAATATCTCGAATATGTGGTCGACGTGTCATAGAAAACGTCGTCTCTATATATGTGTATGTATCTTCGTCTTTCTCTCTCTCTCTTTCTCTCTCTCTCTCTCTCTCTCTCTCTCTCTCTGTCTGTCTGTCTATCTGTATCTTTCTTTCTCTCATTCTCTACCTACGTGTTCGTAATATATCCTATCATGAAATTACCTAGAGCCAAGTATGCGACGTACGTTGAATAGACAAGCTCAAACTCCTTTTCTCCTCCGATCTGACAAATTTCCTTTGTCTCTCCACTTTAGTGGAATTTTACTTTTCCAATTGTCATTGTTTTTTTTTTTTTCAAATCTTCTTTACGTACGAACGCATTTCTTTCTATTTTATTACACAAACGACAAATTTATTCTAATTCATTTTGATGAATACTAAAAATGTTTTAATTATTCTATTCCACTAATAATTGCATCGACTATTCCGATCAATTAGAATTCGAAGAGAAAGAAGGGGTAAAAAAAGATCCAATGCAATCGTATTTTAGAAAGTAAAGAAAGTTTGGAATTAGTTGGTCGATTAGAGAAAAATAGGATTGGAAGGGCTATAATTTCTAACAGTAGTATCAAGTGGAATGAGGTATAGTACTAGAGGAAAGATAAGAAAAAAAAAAACTAAGAAAGTAAAAGAGAAGGAGGAGAAGGAGGAGGAGGAGAAGGAGGAGGAGGAAAAGAAGGAGAAGGAGGAGATGGCAGGTGGTAGGTAAGAAAGAGAAGAAGACAGAGTAGAAAGGCACTACTATCGGGAGCGCCTAGGGGTTACGAGTCACCAGCACGAGTAGCCGGCGAAGGAGAGTCGCGAATCGTGAGGGTGGCTTTCCGCGTCCCTATCGATCGACGCCTGTGCAGTGAGCAACCCCTCGGTGCCGAGCGTCGACCGTGTAAAGCCCAGGGAGACAATCTCCTCTGGTTCGCGCGTCCTGCTGCGTTCTACGTCTCCTTCTACCTAGTTCGAGTTAGCAACATCTTCTACTTCTTTTTCTACGTCTTTGGATTTGGATTTGTCCTTTTTCTCACGTGTTCTCACGCTTATCTCTCTTTCCTTTTTCCCTCTCTTCCTTTGTACTTACCTTTCAACGAAGAAAAAAGTAGAAAGTAGAATTTTCTCATACTTCGATCTCCTTTCCAAAGGAAAGAAAAAAGAAAAAGAAAATTGCCCAGTGAAATGTATATCCGAGGTGAATATTCGTGTGTGTATATAGAGTGTATTTGAATGGTGGTGGTTAGTGTGTCTTTCTTAATCTATTTCGTTTTCTTCGTTCATAGGTATGTATAATAGGTGATTTTGCTGTTCGTTATTGTTGTCGTTGTTGTTGTTGTGATTGCGAAATTAAAGATAAAAAGTTTTATGCTCTTCGAATGAGATATTGTCCGGGCTTGAAACGTTAGTACAATCGGTTAGTCGACAGTGAAATTGTATATCCGATGTTTAGAGAATCAAAATCCACTTTGCACGTACGATAATTGTTTACGTCGTGACTGCACCGAACGTGGACGAGTAAATTGTTATCAACCAAGGACCATATCGCCGAACAGTTAGCTTTACTCGTGATCACTCTATCGGTAAGCTTTTTAGATTTATATAATAGTTTGTATGGGAGTACTGTATACGTGTATCGAAGAAAAGTGGGAGGAGAATAATGGTGGAAATAACGAGCTAATCGATTTCGAAGAAATGCTATTTTACTAGATTTTATGTAACATCAACTTTGAGTTGTTAATAAATCTAAATCTGTTAAATATATTTATTCAATATTATAGAACTTGTAGAAAGTTCAAAGACAGCAAAGTTATTGTCTTCACTCACTTATGGCTCTCTATTAGATCGGATAATGAAATTATATTCTAGAAATAGCCGCTTCAGACGATGCCCGACTACTTATGTTAGAGGTCGTTTCTCTTTAGAACCATCGAACCTAAGACTCTCGAATACCGACTGTCAGACGTCTTTGACTATTTCCACTTTGCCGCTTGAACGAGAACCATCCACGATTCTACTCCATGATGTATACGAAATTGTCGAGTCATAGGTACGATCGAATAGTACAATAAAATAACCACTGGGACGACTTTGTCGTATGACAAAATAACCTCCAGTCGCTACTCCCCCTCCCGCTCTTTATATTCTCGATATACAAAGCTATTCTTCCGTACCATCGGCTGAATCATTCATGCACCAATGACCATGAAAACTAGACTCTTGGTTCGTCGATCCGGATCGAAGTATCGATTCGAAGAAAAGTTCGTGAACCTTGAAACATCTCTTCGAAATTTAACGACTCGGTGAAAAGGAGATCAGAAATGAAAATGTTGATTATATCAAAATCTAGACACCAGTCTGTTTCTTCTAAATCAAAAGTTTCAATCTAGAGAGAGAGAGAGAGAGAGAGAGAGAGAGAGAGAGAGAGAGAGAGAGAGAGAGAGAGAGAGAGAGAGAGAGAGAGAGAGAGAAAGAGAGAGAGAGAGATCTTTTAGCTATTTTTTGTAAAATATATAGTTTAAATATGATGAAATTTAATTTTGATGTTTGATTTTATTGAAAACGATAAAACTTGAAATATTTTCCTATAGAAACTCACTGTTTTCTTCCACTGTCTTTTTCCAAGCGAAATTTATGAAATTGTCAAGTGATTAATCGATTCCTCTTTTTCACGAGCAGATTTCACGTTTTCTTTGCTCGCCAACGATTTCGATACTTTCTCTCCTGTCTCCGCACGCGAGTCGTCAATTTCTTGATACGATAGTAGCGATTCTATCAGTTTTACTCTTCTTTCTATTTCTTTTTCTTCTTCGACAACCAGTTGGTATGATTAGATCACGGAATCGACGCGATTAGATAATGTTTCATTCGTAGTTAAGAACTCAAACTGGACTCGAAGATGTTAAGACTTGATAACAAGCGAAATACATTTTCTTTTTCTTGGGATTACCGATTCAAGAAACTCTTTCTTCTTTATTTCGTTGAAATACGATGATAAGAACCAGGTACGAATAATCTAATATAAGTGTTAGGTATGAAGAATTGAGTTTGTGTAAGGTGTTTATCAACATTGCTTGACAGTAATTTTTCAAAAATCTACTTTGATTACACATTAATTTAATTTTTTGTGCTGTATTTATTTTCTTAATTTCTTTTTTTTTTTTTTACTTTAGTAGTAACAAATCTTATTTGTGTAATATTTTTAGAATAAAACGAAATGATTTACGATCTATATTCGAGATCATCGAATCGGTTACATTAAATTGTTAGAATACGGATGAACCGTGCAAAGGTTAAAACAAGTCACATTACGCGTTTGTGTCGATTAGCTCCGTCTGTAGTTTCCCTGTTTGCTTAATTTAATTCTACTCGTTTAAACGTTTCGCACGAATCCAGCAACAAAAACGAATCAAGTTCGTAAAGTTTCTTTTATCCGAAAAAAATATGAAAGTATTCAGTGTAATTAAAAAAAAAAAAAAGAGAGAAATACTATAAATTTTATCACAAGAATTATATATTGTTTGTTCCAAGTATTTTTTTTATTTCGTCGACAATGACAAAAATAAGAAAAAGCAAAAACTGATAAAGTAACGAACTATTGATATAACAACTGATAAACTTTTGATAATTCGATTATCTTGCTCTTTAAAAAGATTCAAATTCATTTTAACATTTATGTATCTAATAAAAAATAAAAAATGAAAAGAAAAGTAAAAGAATTGGGATGTCACGAAAATAGTAGATTGTTGTAGCCTAGTAGTACATGACTCGTTGTTTTGCGGTTAGATAATATTTCTCTTGTCTCTCGTTGATGCGCAAAGAGGACTGCGAAGAGGAGAGAAGAAATCTATGAAACGGAAGAATAGGAAAGAGAGAGAAAGAGAGAGAGAGAGAGAGAGAGAGAGAGAGAAAACGCGAAGTCGCGCGCGCGCGCGTACAGAAGGAAACGACGAGACCTTTCTTGCATGCGGTGCATTTCAGTTGCCGCGTTGCGTTCTTCTGTCACGTTGCAAACTATTCATCGTTTTTCATCGATCTTTCTTTAATTTTTTGTTTAATCAATCAATCGATCTTTTTTATCAAGCACGTGAAAGTGTCTTCTCGATGATTATCGTGCATCTTTATAAATAATAATAACGCTAAAACGTAAAGTAATATTACGATCGAACGATTTCGATAAAATAAATAAAAAAATCTATATCATTTTATTGTTTTTATAAAAAGTACAAAGTATTATATATAGAATATTAACTTTTAAACGATAATTTTCATATTCAATGTAAACGTTTGTCACGTTCGTGTGTCAAGCAATTTCCTATTTTGTAAATTTTCGCAAAGTAGAAAAGTATTTCATGTATAAAAGATAAAATGATGCATGCTATGAAGCTCGAGTAAGATAATAATTTGGAAAAAGAAAGGAATTATTCGTGTTCTCATTTTTGTTGTTTCAGAGAAAAAATATAGAAGAAATTGGTGACGATAGAAACGAATGAAAAAACGAGAGTATTTTTCTCAAAGGAAAAAATAAAGAAGCAGCGTTTCGTTGCTTCGATTAGATTCGGTGAGGAGACACGCGATAAATTAACACGGCGAAGATAAGTGGAACGATCGGGACGTGAGTGGAGGAGCAAGGTCACGGATAAACGAGGAGCTCGCAAAGTGTTACTCGAGTGGGAAAGAGCTTGTTTTCTTCGCGTCGATGGACGTTAGCAAGCTTCTTTATTACGAAGACCGTTCACCGTTGGTGTTGCGTTATTAATAATAGACGACGTAGTCGAGTGAATCTTAAAAGGACAGTTTATTCGGCTCGACTTGGCCCAGAAACGATGGTCATCGTAGCAAAAGCGTTCAACTTGATAAGATCCTGCATGATTCACGAGCGAAATTCGAACGGTTGAAGGGGAAAGGATAAAGGAGAACAAAAAGAGAGTGAAATAAAGAAAAAAGAAAAGAAGAAAAGAAAAAGGAAAATAAAGGATGTCGGAAAGCGAGACGAAGCCAGCCTCACCGGTGCCAAACGTTTGCACGCAAGGTTGCAACAGTCTTATCACCGTACAATGTCCAACGCTTCAAGTGACATCACGAATGTTACGTTCACCAAGTCACGAAAGTGTCACCACCGATATTTCCCTCTTCAGTGTATCTTCGATAGCAAGTGAATTACGAGGTGCCAACAGGTTGGTCACCTTCAAATCGTACAGCGATGTGCAGCTAGCTGGACGGGGACCCTCGCCGAAACCCGATCGGCAGATTCAGGGTAACAGGTGGGTGAACATCCATTGACCCATTCATGAGATCTGTCATGTGCAGAGCAGAATAAAAATAATAGACTTGCTCTACGTCGACATACTTTATTCGTCGAAAACCATTTAAACGGGAATCATTAGCGATTTTTAATTACTGGTTTGGATGAATTTACATTTGTCAATATGACGTACGTATTGAATAGATCTACTCATATTCATATACGAGTCCATGTAACTGGAACTATTAAATATATTAAGTTTTATGAAAAAGTCCGAAACGTACGTTATATTAACGATAGTCTATCATTTTATCATATTCTATATAGCTAAGAATCATTTTTATCTGACGTTCAGACCAGCGGATATTCCGGAAATTCTCTGGTTCGAGGAAGAGAACGATCTGATCCGCAGTTGCGGTGTTCTTTCCTCGGCACTGGGTCTTCGTAAAAGCTTCAGTACGAGCGATGTTTCGCAATTACCAAGCCCAGACGCATCTATACCAACTGGACTTCGTTCAGCCGTCTCAGCTTTGGCACTCGATACTCAAAGAAACAATCTACTTTTGGAACATGCGAGGCTCGATCATGCCTCGAGATCTTGTAGCACGTGGGTCGCTGTAGGTGAACCCGTCGCGAGTACGTCTCAACTTCCGAGTCCTCACGGTGGTGCAGCGCAAGAACAGCCGCAACAATCCTCGAGCTCTCATTCCTCTGCACCTCAACCACCACCAGCTCCACCACCACCACCGATACCCTTTACTGGTGCCGATCTCATCAGGTCTGTCAATAAGAAGGTTCGACAGAATTATATACGCCGAAGGTATGTTATCCTATACATAAAACTGACGTTACGTTCAGTCTTTTTTAAATCTGAAAAAAATCGAAATTCTTCGTCTTAACGAAAATTTGTGGAATCGTTAAAGGATAGAAAAGATTTAAATATATCAAGATATTTTTTAGATAAACAAAATTTACAAAAAAAGAGAAAAGGCATAAAGTAAAAACATGTTTTAGGATCTAACTATTTAAGAGAAAAGTATTTTCTATAGAATATCAACGTTGAAAGGAATTTTATGAAGAAACTAAGAAACGTCTAGGACATCTGAATTATTCGGAATAAACTAAAATAAGATGTTTACACATAAAAACCATGTATCCTTGAAACATTAACACGATTTATGCTCCTCAGGTTGCTGACAACTTATCGAGCTCTTGAACGACTATCTCAAAGTGAATTCAACTTGGACCAATTGGAGGCAGCAGCAAGTGCAGCACAAAGTACACCAGGTACGACATTGCTCGTACCTGGTACTACTTCAGCACTTTCTGGTACGTCGATAATCGGTCGAAAGGAACGGAATCATGCGTTGACTGTCAGAGACGTCGAAAGGGAACGTGGTAATCAACTGTCCAAGTACGAGAGGAACATGATGATCTTCAACTGGCTTCACACCCTCGATGATACAGCGATCGTCGACAGTGTCGAATAATCCTAATTGATTGATTGATGATAATCGGCTTATCAAGCACCTATGGCGCTTACCGATCACGGACTAATCGGCATTGACGGATTATTTCTATCTTCTTCTTCTTTTTTTTTTCTTTTTAATATTCGCTGTTCCTTTCTTTACCTTTTTTGACTTCTTTTTTTTAACTTTTTGATCTCGATTTAAGATACGCAAATAATATACATAAATAACATACATAAATAAAATCGAGATGCAATTTCGTAAACGGAAGATCTTTCCATAGAGGAATAAAAGTTGTTACAGTGCAAAGATACGGAAACAAGAAAAAGAAAGAAAGAAAGAAACAGATTGAGAGACGTCCGTCCCCTCTCGTCCAAAGATATATCACATTAAATAGATAAAAGAGAAAATAAAACAAAAAAAAGGGAAAGGAAAGAATTCCGGCGAACATATCCGAACAATCGGTCGATCGGAACGATGTGTACGAAGATAACGATTCACTGATTCACCAAGTGCACGCACCTAGAACCATAGAATGTTGAGACTAAAATGCGACATCACGACCTATCATTTTTATTATACTTATACTTATCGTCGATGCAACGACAGAGTATGTGATATATTTACCATTTTTCTTATTCGACGACAAATTTTCTTGCTTTTCCGTCATTGACAAGATGAAACTGAAAAACAAAAAGGAAAAAAAAAAAACAAAAAATACATAATGCAACATTGATTATTGTCGTTGCATCAGTGATATAGTATAGCGAAACTAGTATAGCGAAACTCTTACCTTTTGTTTTCAGTGTTATATTTTATCCGATAAAATAAAAAACAGAACGCTGATAGCGTCGTTGCTCGACTGCTACTGCATTACAAAATTCAAGTATGTAAGGAAAAAGTTTTATTATTTTCTTTCTTAGAAGCGGAGATTTCGATTAATCGCGTCTCGCCAGGTGTTCAGGATAAGTATTAATTAAGTTACAAGAAATCGTAACGCTAAAATTGAAGAGAGATCGCAACGAGCTTTTGAGAGCTTTCTTATCGGACTTCTATAAATTTATTTTGACACATCTAGACGATTTGTCATTTTACTAACGACGAATTTATACATTTTCTACAGTAAAAGAAAAAGACGAGCACACTTTTGTATTCAGTTTGATACAGCAAGATATTTTTCTATCTATTATGCAAATCAATCCATTGACAATTATTTTGACAGAACATACAGAAAGCTCTCTGCGATTTGCCTTCAGTTTCATAATACGTGTTCCTATCAAAGCCTTAACAGTCAAACATAAATAGTGAAACCAAAAAGAAAGGAGAAAGAAAAAATAAATCCCCAAAAAACTGTAACCTTTGAAATTTACTTTTATACTAATTCTCTCACCGTTAAAAACCGACCGATTAATAGACTTCGCTTATACGCAAATAATTATCAGTATTATGCGTCATAATACACAATAAACACCTACACGTACTAAGGAGAAGAGATATATATATATATAATATGTATATGTACGTATACCTATACATTCCTGGGGTTGTAAATGATGAATGTGTGATTGGAATAACGTACGCTTTCCTTCTTATATTATATATTTAACGTTTCTTCCAAATGTTACATTTGTGAGTCTCGCAGTACATCCTTTACCCGGTGATTTCTCATCGGATGGTATGGAATCCTAATAAAATCGCAGAATCTATTATACATAGAAGAGACTTTATTTAACCTATATTAGAAAGATACAATGAAATTTAGCAACCTCTTTATTCGGATTCGGAACCAGAACTTGCATCCGATTCATATTCACCAACGTTGATTGTAAATTTGTACTCTTGATCGCATCCAAGATACGCATCGCTCATGAAATATAAAGTATACGAATGTTGTCCTGGTGCCGGAGCAACAAAGTCTAACTTTACTTTAGCTTTTTGTTGTAAAGTTAGTCTCTTGATGGAGAGTAGAGAATTGGTCTTGGGGTCTCCGATGACAACCCACCAACCTTCTTCGCGTTTTTGTGGGAAGAATGGTGCAACTACTGGACCAGTCACTTCGTCCTCTCTTTCGAGCTGAACGATAACGTTCACAGTACCGCCACTATGCAATTTATCCTTGTCCTGAACCTCGTAAGACATTTCGATGTTGGGATAACGATTGCAGAATTTGGCAACGTCCGCCATTTGTGCATCAGTCAGCTGTAAAAGTCTGTTTCTATCATCGAACTCTAATTCTATCACGTCGAAAACAGTTTCAACGCTTTTCTCTGTGCATCGTTTGATCGTTTCGGAGGTAAAGTGTGGTAATTGTTTGAGATAAGAATCCTTCGACCACATGGCTTGCGTTACCATCTGTGCTAATTCCATAGCTGCGACGGCAGGTGTCAACCAACCTGAAGAACTAAGGACATCGACGCAAGCTTGTATCAATCTGACCGCTTTGCTCAAAACTAATTCCGTGTCTTTTTGTAACTCCGGACCTAATTGTATCCTGGAGAGATGAGCTTGCAAGAGTAATTGAGCTTTCACGTGAGGATCGGCCATTCTTGTTGCTTGAGGTGCATGAGGAAGACGTACTGCTAAACTTCTCAGCAGATTCTCTTCTCGTTGTCTAACTGGAACTGTTTCGTATTCCGCAGCTGCTGATATAATCTCCAACAGACCACGGATCTTCGTTTTATTGTTCAAAGATAAACTAAACAATTCGATGGTAGCATAATTGATATAATAATAAGCAGCGATCATTCCAAGATTCAACGGCAATGTATCCATTTCGTCCTCGACCGCAACACATTTGGCTTGTTCGAGATCGTTTAATGTAGTTTCGACTAATTCGGATAGGTGATCCGACAAATGTCTGTGCGTGACCCCTTGCAATCCGTAATAATTTGGATTTTGAGTAAGTCTTCTGTATAGGAATGTCCATGTTAAATAATCGACTGCGTCTTGCTTGTTTTCTATCGTCTTTGTAACGATTTCGGCATTAAAGTGATCGTGTAATCTGTGATCCAAGTGGCTCTCTACTGGTAGCGGCTCGTTTAAGAATTTTTTGAAGAAATCCTTCTTAGAACTTTGACAAAGGAGCACGCACTTGGCATCGTCGTCCTCGAGGGGTCGATTAGCTCGTGCTACCATTTGTAAGACGTCTGTTATCGGATAATCCTCGTATGCGTGAGTTTTTCCGTTGTAACATTGAGTGTCCATCACTACTACTAAGTGGGAACTAATGGATAAACTCCAGCACAAATCTCTGGTTGCCACTGCTACTTGGATAGCATCACTGTCGAACAATTGCTCGACTAAACGTCGATCATCCGCAGAAAGTCCTTCGTGCAAATAAGCTATACCTTGAGACAAGGTCTCCTTCAACGTTTTATCCGTCATTCTATCCAAGAAGGGTTTGATATCAGCTTCCTCGGCATGGAAGAATCTCGATGGTGCACCCTCTGCTGCTGTAAACGTTAACAGATCGATGGCTGTTAATCTGGCCTGTCGACGAGTTGGTACAAAGACGATAACAGGTTTGTGAGCGGCGTGTCTCAATATCGCGTTGTACACCGGTTTCGCCATAGCAGCTAATCTGGAGGCATTGTGAGTGATATTAATGCCTTGAACGTGTAATTCCAATGGTACAGGTCTCACCGAAGGATGAAAGTTAAAAGTTGCCGCAGCTGGTGCACCCAACCATTGTGCCGCATCCTTAGCATCGGCCAATGACGCTGACAGAGCTACTATCCTAGTTGGTTTATCCAACTGTGAAGAAATATATCTCGCTCGGGAACAAGCAACTTCCAAAACAGGACCTTCCTCTCCACCGATCAATTGCAATTCGTCCACAATAAATAGCTGAATATTCTGTACGTTTTTTCGTTGTTTCCATCTTCGAGAAAGTACGTCCCATTTATCAGCGGTCGTTATGACTATTTGTCCTTTGGCAAGTAATTTCAGATCCGTTCCAGTTTCTCCAGTCAATAAAACCACTTTCCTGTTCAGTTGTTGACCAAACTTTACTAACCAATCAGCATAAACCAGTTCAGCCAAAGCTTCCTTGCTGACCATGTAGACGCATCTACCTTCTGGATTTTGCGTCAGCAAACGAAGTACTGCGAACTCGGCAATAGTAGTCTTTCCAGATCCGGTTGGTGCCCCGACAAATACGTTGTCGTCGGAATTGTATACCGCGTTGAATACTTGTGTTTGTATCGGATTAAATTGCGGAAATTTGTTGGCATATAAATTTTCAAACTTTGCGTTTCGCAATGCGGTGATCGGTAAAGGCTGAAGATCTAGTAATTCCGTTGGTGGTAAATTCTTTTCTGGTAATATAAGATGTCTAAAACTGACAGGTAATTGAGTCTCAGCCCCGATCCATCTGTCTGATACTACACGTAAGAAATATTGTGGTGGTAAAGGTTCGAAAACTGGAACAAAGAATTTGATCAAATGCTCGTCGGTTGCGTATTTCGCTTTCAAAAGGAAATATTCGTGATGGAGTATGACCTCGGAATCGACGTCCTCCACGAGAATCCAAAATGCTTCGGATGCACCGTGTACTTTCTCGTCCCATTGAAAATCAGGTGTGATCGTTAATTCGACGCGCAAGGTAGATCGTGTAATCGGCTGAATATGCGTCGACAATTCCAATTTTGGAAATTGATGGACGTATTTATGAATGGTTTTGCCCAATTTGGGTGAACGTATCATTTCGCCGGTTTCGTTCGGTCCGAGATCGTACCATCTTTCCCACTGCATGTTTTTCTTCTCTATTTTCTTTACTATTTCCTCTGGCATCTTTCGGAATTGTCTTAAGAGCGACATGGATTGCCACATTCTACGATCTATCATCTTACACAAGGATAAACATTTATCCGCTAATTGCGCCCATCCGCGGAACAGTACAATTTCGAATATGGCTCGCATTAATCGCGTTGCCGATTGCGTAACTAACATCATATCAGACATCAGAGCAAACCCCTCTAACTTTAATTGTGAGATATATGCTTGTAACAATACGTTCACTTTAGCACTAGGCTCTTCTATACTCTCTTTAACCGGTATAGGTACTCTCTCCATTAATTTTTGCAATTCCAATTTCTCTTCTTCTCTGACGTTGATATTTTTGAATTCGCTGGATAAAGAGAATACTCGGAACAATTCGATCTCGCTTAACGTTCGCTTGAGAAGTTGATTATATGTCGACATTGTTTCGTGAGTGCAATAATAATGAGAAGCTATTCTACCTAACTCGGTTGCTTGGAAATTTCCCGATTTACGATCGTATTTAATCAACCCACTTCGGTCTAATGCAACTGCGGCAGAATGGATTAAATCAGCTCGATGTAATTCCAACAAAGGATCTTCTCTCAATTTGTCGTGACTTATTCCATAGAGATTAGGACAACGTGGCATTCTTACATATAAATACGTGTAACCGAGCCAGGTGACGGCATCTCTGATGTTTTGAATGGTGCCTAAAACTATCTCTGCGTTTAACATATCCGGTAGCTTGCTGATCAATTGCGATTCGATTGGCAATTGCTGGTTTAGAAGGGACAAATAGTATTGCAGTTCACTGTGGTTGGTAATTAAAATTCCTTCACCTTTAGTGTCATACTGTGGACGACCGGCTCGACCTAACATTTGTAGAACGTCCAAGGCACCTAGTTCGACCCACCTGCCTTTTTCTGGATTATACACTTGTGTACCTTTGATGATGACCGTATGAGCAGGCAAATTAACACCCCAAGCCAAAGTTGCAGTTGAAACAAGGACTTGTATGTGTCTGTCAGCAAAAAGATCTTCAACTAAAGTACGATCTACTCTAGTCATACCAGCATGATGGATAGCAAATCCATACGGCAATAAATCCTTGAGTTCTTGATTCTTTACTTGCTCCGCTTCGCTTCTTAATACTTCCATAGAAGCCGAACCTTCTCGAAGAAATTGGCCTAAAGTATCTTTTTCTAAACACATATCTCTGATCGCACGTGCAGTTTTTCCAGTCTCTTTGCGAGAATGCACGAAGATTAATACCTGATTCCGACCAGCATGTTCCATTGTTTTTTCATAAACTATTTCATTCATAACTTGAAATCGCTTCAACGCTTTTTTTTCGGTCACACCAATATATTGCTGTTCTAAAGCAACGGGCCTGAAACTATTATCAAAATAGAAAAGACCAGTTTCCATTTTTATACGTAGGAACGTGGCAACGTCTTGATAATTTGGCAATGTAGCTGAAAGACCTACAAGCCGAACATCCTCCTGAGTAGTTTCGATATTTCTGATCGTTCTCGCAACCAACGCTTCCAAAACCGGTCCTCTTTCATCGTGCAACAAATGAATTTCATCGATAATAATTAATCTTACTAACGAAGTGAATGTCTTCTCACCACCTTTACGTGTTATAATATCCCATTTTTCCGGTGTGCAAACAATTACTTGAGTTGCAGCTATTTGTTCTCTGGTTAACTGATGATCTCCAGTTAATTCCGAAACAGTTAAATTATAAGTTGCTAATCGTTTTCCGAAGTTACCAACCATTTCTTGTACAAGAGAACGCATTGGTGCTACATAAATTATTTTGAACTCATCTGCGTTTATTGTGCTATCTGCGTTAATGTGTTTACCGATTTCACGCATCATACAGAGGAGAGCAACGTTTGTTTTTCCAGCGCCAGTGGGAGCACACAGTAATAAATTTTCGTCGCTTTCCAACGCAGTCTGATATAAACGACTTTGAATTCTGTTTAATGTCTTAAAACCCTCGAAAGCAGGTTGGACGTACTTTGGTAAATCTTCGATCGGTAGAAGTTTTTCATTCTCTCCAAATGGTTTAGGTTTCAAAGCAGGTACATGAACTTCTTCATACCTAGAAATATATAAAATAAAAAGAAATTGTAAATTATAAATATAAGTACATGTATACGGTCAAGCTTACAAGTTTAAATAATATACAAGGTGGTATATAGGAACTTGACGATTTCTGAAATGCAATTAGGATCTTAAGTTTTGAATTGAATTTTTTTATTAATTATTTCATGTAAATAGAAAGGTACTATAATACCATTTTATTTAAAAAAAAAAACCAATGTGATATCTTTCTCTGTTTTTTAAATATTGTTTAAGTCTGCCCCGAAGATTCTTTATAACTTTTTTGGATCATTCCTTCGGAAATAACAATTCCATCTTTAAACGGTTCATTTAAACTTTCAATATCGATGGGTCATGGGGTACAGTAAACTTCGCTTTTGAGATAATTCCACAAATAGATCGGGTGAACGAACAAAGTAGGGAAATCGCCGTATTGTGAAACCAAATAATCCGGAAACATGTTACGCAATATAACCATTACTGTACGGGAAATAGATCCATCTCGTTGAAACGATACAGTGTTAAGATCAATCCCAAGTTGTCTTAATGGCGATTTCAAGAAATTAAGCAGCATTTTGGGTCTGATGAGCCCATAACAAAGTAACCTGTGTGTTGTCTTCGACAAAGTAAGGACTACACTGTCAAAAATTCGAAATCCGTAACTTTATGGTGTTACGAAAGGGGGCTGAACCATGACGAGGGAATTTCGAAATATATTATTGTGTTTTAATAACTGATTCATTATTTTTAAAAATCGTTTATCTTCAGTTCACCGTTCCATGGAAATGGCATTAAATAACCTCTTTCACACTCCATAATGT
The DNA here is from genome assembly GCF_905475345.1 of Vespula vulgaris. NCBI lineage: Eukaryota > Metazoa > Arthropoda > Insecta > Hymenoptera > Vespidae > Vespula > Vespula vulgaris. The sequence goes on along the minus strand of NC_066590.1, from coordinate 8,231,162 downwards.
CAGCTAAGACAATCAGCCATATAAAACATTTAAAAATCGTCAAGTTCCTAATGTTCCATGTTACACATACCCTTTTCTTTGTTTCCTAAAACTTCCATCAGGTAGTTGGCAACGTTTGTTTGCCATAAAATGACTTCCTTGTGCAAATATTAAATCCTCTAAGTCTATTAAATTTCTAGTCCCTTGAACTTGACCTCCTGGACCACCAGTATCTTCATTTTCTTCTCTTCTCTTACGCTGTGCTCTGGCTTCCATTGTTTCGTCTGCATCATCGTCACCTTTTCCTGTATCCAACTGTTTTAAAATCTTTGCAAGTACTGGATCATCATTCATTTTATTACGTATTTTTTGTCTCTCTGATTCGGACTGCGAAGCTGCCAACATTGTGCAGTAGGCAACTAAAAAAAAAAAAAAAGGCAATTAGAAGATGATATTATTAAAAATATTATATTAGTCAAAAATAATCATATTTCTTTGCATGTTAACGTACTTGTGTGTCTATATTTTTTTAACTGTTTTATAAAATCAAAACAGTCGTAACCCAAAAGTAAAACTAATTGATTTTCACAATCACGATCATCGCTAGCATCCTTCAAAACTGTTAGTACTTCTGCTGCTCTTGCTTGAGAAACCATTGCATCATCATATATTCTACTTAACCTTCTTTGTAACCAATATGCATCTATATCAAGTGGATGCAATGGCTTTTCCTTTTTCATTTCTTCTGCTCCACCTAACTAAAAAAAATAAATATAATCATTCAAATTAATAATTAAATCGTAGATACATTAATTACAGTATTATTTATCTTCTTACATTCTCAGCATGAATAGCTCTATCATCATTAGCTTCTTCTCCTTCATCGCCTTCATCATCATTCTCTCTAACCTCTCCATAAACATCTTCGTCATCTTCTTCGCTGCTCTCTTCAAATTGTACGTTAATTCCATATGTCTCATCAATATTTTCTTCATTTGTAGTACTTTTTTCATCGCTTCCAAAATCTGTTATTTTCTTTCCAAGATTCACCAATAACGCAAATCTTTCTTCAGCTAGCGAACCAAGCAACAATTCTGTTTCCTTCTTCTTTTCTCTTTCTTTTAATCTGTCATTTTTCAATACTGCCAAAACCTCATCCGCAGCACCACATAGAATGTCACGTGGTTGATCACCTAAAGCTTCTTGAATAAAACTGAGCAATACTTCATAAGTTTGACGGGTTTCTTGAGTTTTGGGTCGATAAACGATACCAACCATTTCATCTACTCCTTCAGAAAGCAAAGTGGCACCTCTCATACGTGCAAAATCATATTGTGCTTCATCGCGCTTCTGACGTCTATAAAATATAAAATTATTTATTTTTATTATAATAAAATCTATAGATGTTTAACATTTAATTAACAATTATATTAAAACGTTTTTATACTTTGCTTTTCTTTCTTCAGCTTTTCCTGGTTTGGTTCGTTGAGCTCTATCTCCCATGCGTGTACCATCAAGCTTCCCAACAAGGGACATAACTTCTCCTGTAGCTTCATCTCTGCTACGCCTTTCTATTAGTCGAACGTCTGCTTGTAAAACTAAATTTGAATTCTAGAAATAGACATAAGTTTTATTAGACTTATAACTTTTTAATATTTAATATCACATTACGAATACATCGTAGATATTGCCTATAAGTAAATTTATGTACGAGACTACTTTAAAATAATACGAGACTATTTTAAATAAATTTCATCCAGAATTACGATAAATAATACTATATACTTGTTTATTTCCTATAATCTTTTTATATTTAAAGAAAGGTTAACTGATACCCACTGCTTTATATTCGTACTGCAACTGCCGCGCTGCAGCGTCCGCCATATTTTCTTACAATAAATTGTGAAATAGAAATCTTAATGAGTTAATCCGCTAATCTATAAAAAGACATAAACTGTACTTCCAAATAATTAATATTCACACACTTTACACTTATATTCTCATTTACGGTTTTTGCATTGGACAGCCATGAATAATATAAAACAAGTATACCCATGAACTATTTATTTTTCTTATAGTAAATGTTGTGTTATGTATTAGGGATATCGATTTTAAATCGATCTCTCGAAGATCGATCTCACTTCACTATTCTCGATATTTTTAATCGATTTTAAATACTAGATTAATACAAAAATTGCTTTATGTATATAGATCGATTATTTATTTAAAGAAACAAAAAAGTTAGTATGACTATATGAGCGTAAGAGAAAAATTTAGAATTTTGTATTACGAATTGTAATGTTGGCTAATCTGTCGTGGAAAGTAGTTGTCTAGTTGATATGTTGGCCTTCGTGTGACGCGAAGTTGGTTAGTTTCTTTCTGTCGTGGACGTTTCAATGTATCACATCACTGTGCGTTTTAAATTTAAAAAATAGTATTCGGAAATTTTATGAACAGTTAATAAAAAAAAAAAAGAAAAATACAAAAGAACAAAAAGGAAACTAGAACGATGATGAATCCATTTCGACAAGATTGATTTTCTTATGAATTGATTATTTGTATGACTATCTGAATTGATGGAAAAAATCTCTATTATGAACTCTGCGAGAAGGGGAAATGATCTTGTCTAGACATTTATAACGCAACAAAAAAAAGTTTTATGATAATGCGTATAAAGTTGCATTAATAAACAACACTGTTTTTTGCTGGAATGAATGGTCCGCTGCACGTAAGTATAATTTAAATTTCTTAGAATAGGTGAATTTTCGATTATTCTTGTTGTTGATAGAGCTCCATCTATTATAATCAACTCCTTGTAACTGTTACAATTTTATAATTTAACAGTAATACAATTAACAAATTATTTTTAAGAAAGAGATAATTATTTGTACGATCTTGAAACTTTAACGATTTATTAATTTTCGATAATTAAAATTAATGAATGTTGATAAACAATGTAAAAATAATAATGTCTGTCATAAAGAAAAATGTTTCTTATATTAAAAAAAGACACTTAATATACCTTAGTGTATTAAAACTTATTTATAATAGTCACCATTATTTTGATAACTATTAAATAATTTTATTTTACTTTTTTTCTACGTAATAATCTTAGTTACGTTCTGTCGGTATAGAAGATACCTTTTATTATCACTTTCTTTCGTTCAGTTTGAACGAATTGTATAGCGAATTGCTTTCATAAAGGCGCGTTTGCGAATTACCTAAATTATACAATAATTACACAACATTTAATTACATACTTTTTAATACAAAGATATAACACTTTAATATTTGTCAAATGATAAACCATCGAAATAATTTATCCCGATATAAAAATCCTTAGCGTTGTTTCTATTTTCAAATGAAGTATTTGTTATCTAATCGCTGTTCTACCTCTCATTAGCCTTCATTAATTTTAATAATCGATACCGCTCAATAAAAATCTCCTCCGCATTTCATACTGAAGGAAGTGAGATAATAAATGTAAACGTTCAAGACGGTCAAACTCATCGAGACCATAAATAAAGAAGAAATTATCTAGCAAGTATGGATGTCAGGCGAGTAAACGTATTTATCAACAGGACCTTTGAACTTTGCAAGATATCTTAGAAAAGTCATTCTCCTTTTTTTCTTTCTCTTTCTCCATTTCTCTTTCTATTTTTCTTTTTCTTACGATAAATGCTACTGATCGTTCCGGTTATTCAGATAGCCGTGACGTCAATTACGTACTCCGCGAACAATGATAGCAACATTTACGAATCACGAACACCTGATAAATTCGTTGATTACATCGAACGAAAATTATGAATCTTTTAAATAAGAAAATTTCATCTCGAATCTAGAGTTGAAAATGTTTTTTCTATTTCTTTCTTTCTTTCTCTCTTTCTTTTTTTTTCATTGAAAAATAAAAGTCGCGAAACGATTTCGTCCTTTCTCTCTTATAATCCGTCATTCATCGATTTTTTTCTTCATCTCATTTTTCTTTTAATAATTTCTATCGCTTGATTGCAGTAATTACCAATACAGTATTGAGTGGATAGAAACGGGTAAATAAGACGTTGCCATATATGCCATTAATTTTGCACACAGCTGTGCTTACGAGCACAGTAAAACTATATAGAGTTTGTTTCTTGTCTTTTAAAAGGAGAAAAAGCTTATCGACTCGAAGAATATTATTCTCTTCTTTTTTTTTTTTTTTATTGATTCTGCATACTGGCGCTTCGCTAAAACGGCGGGAATTCGATAAATTCGAATTATTAATATGATTTCTTTTGAAATGGAAAAGGATTCAAAATTCGAAATATATTCGAACAATCATTTTATCAAATCGACGAAGTCTCAAAGACGAACATGGCCAACAAGATCAACTGTGCTTTTACGTAACAAAGTCATTGCTTTTATCTAAAAAATAAAACGAATGCGAGAAAACAAACCGAATCATCACGTTGGTTGACTCGGATGAGTCGAAAGCATGCGAGAGACTATCGTATCTTTTGGTAAAAAAAAGAGAGAGAGAGAGAGAAAGGATTTTATTAAGCGTTTCAAATACTCTTGTTGGAAGTGTAAACGAAGTAACGAGGAAAATAACAAGTGTATTGTAAATAGTTAAACGTGAAGTCGGAATCATACAACATAAGAAAGTATATATTTATTTAATAAATATTAATGATAATAAGAATAATAATAATAATAATTATAATAATTATAATAATTATAATTATAATTATAAAAACAATAATAAAGATAATACGAGAAAAAAAGAATACGAACAATTATATGACAATCATATTATAAAATTGTACATATAATTATGGATAAGTAAATAAATAAGTTGGCAGAGCGATGTTAATAGTTAAAAGAACGAAATATGTGCTAGCTCACAAGAATAAAAAATAAATTTATCACGCAACGACCAAAGAGAAAAAAGAGAGTAATTAAAAGGAGAGATCGCTGTACGAGGTTAATTAGCCAAAATCACGTGGGAGGGCAGATAACCGATATCTTTGTCTTCTACTTCTTATCGTAACTTTCCCTCTCCTTTACTCAATTTAAGATTCAACTTCGTATTCTTCTCGCCCTTGCTTCGGAAAGAAAAGGAAAGAAAGAAGGGAAGGGGGAAAATCGTATCGCCGAGACGAAAGACTTTTCGTCTGCGTGACTGACGAAGGCGGCTTTAATAAAAGATTAATTTATAAGGTGACTCTTGACCTCGCCTCGAGAAATAGTACACTGTATCGCCGATTAAATACTCCCGAGGAGACTGCGTCTTTCGAAGTAGACAAGAGAGAATTCGCAAACGTATTGATAATTATATTTCAAAAGATAGTTTGTTTCCAATGTATTCGCAAAAAAATTAATAGTAACTGGAATAGAACAGCTTCAAATCACTGTTGCATAGATTATAAAAGAAAATAAAGAGTTTGATAATCATGCAACGATGAATGAAAAACTCTTGAAACTTTTACATTTTTTACAAAAAAAGAAAAAGAAAAAATAATAGACATTTCTCAGTGATCGTGAAAACTTGTCTATTTGTTCAGTTTTTTTTCAAAGTTTCAAGAAATAGCTTTCAGACCTTAACTTTATTCGATATTGATTATCGTCATTTTCGTTTACTTCGTAACTGCAACTCACTGTTAAAATTATGTGCACACATAACTACACGCATGCACGCACAAAACCAAAGAAACACACGTATACGATAGACCTTCCTCCCCGTGAGCAGAGAACTCGCCCAAAGTCATTTCACGCACCGCGAAGCGCGGAAACAGGTCGTTTACTCGAGATTTCGTTCATAAATCAGACTACGATCGCATTTCCCTTAACTCTTCCCCTCCCCACCCTTCGTTCTGGTCACCACGATCCTCCTCACCGTGCCCATTATCGTTCACGGGGGGTTGCTACATCACTGACGAACTTAATCGTCCATCATATTCATTGAGATCCATCGCTGGAAAATCATCGAATCCTGCCGGAAACGGAAGGGTTAGAAAGAGAAAGATATAGACAGCTATTTCCGTTTTCTATGACTAATCCTGTGATTTATAGAAAAATTTATTACAAATTTTTCGATCGAGTTACGACGATGAAATGGAACGAATAACGAATTATCCGAATAAAAATTTTCCACATTTTCCTCGCCGGATGTCGATATTTATCCTTTTTTTTCTTAGGAAGCAAAAAAAAAACAACGCGGAAATATGGTGACCGTGATATTATTTTGATTTGAAGGAAATCAACAGGTGAGCATCGACAGACGGGTAGCGAACTCTTCGAAGTTTAGAATCCACTTTGCCCTCTTTCTCTCCCTCTTTTTCTACCTGTTCAGATCATTTTCGATATTATCCAACGACATATGCCCGACATATAGAGAGGGCAGATGGCAAAAAGTACCTATAAAGTGGTCTTCTATCGTGTCTGATAGACAAGTTGGAATCACGTAACGTTACGAAATTTGAGGTATTTAAGTAATGTAATCATTTGCACAGATATATCATGGTCCAATACGATACTTTTTACATTTATTTTTGTAATAGTTCACGTTATATTTTTCATTCTCATTAATCTATTAATTTAGATTGATTATTAAGTATTATATTTTAGAGATATTTAACTTTTTATGTACATATGTATCTCTTTTACATAAAAGAAAAAAAGAAAATTTATCAATAGTAAGTATTCAGTGCCATATTTAAAAACACCATCTATCTTTCTATTATCTCTCTTATATTTATTATTTTATCAGTATACTTCTTCTTCCTGAATTTATTCTTTTTAAATATAAATATCCGATAAATATTCATACAATTTGAATTAAATTCGATTGTTATAGTTGATATTGTAACTCATGTGTAATTTTTATCTTGAGAAATGAAACAAAGACAACGAACGTTGGAGACACAAATAGAAAGAAAGAGAGAGAGAAAGAGAGAAAGAGCAAGGATGATGATGTGCCTTCCACCTGTAGGTTACCTCTACGCGAACGGGATACGTTAATCCCTATACGTTACAGCTGCCGCAATGTCGTGCGAGTGTGTGTCTCCGATGAAGAGAAAGGGACGTACAGGTGCGCCTGAGTTGAGTCAATTCAGTTATGATAAGTAAAAGTGTGCGTGCATTTCATATTGCTTCTTATTTCGATTAACTACCGGTACGTTTAGTCGAAGATAATTCCTAAAGTTATTACGTTTAATGAATCTATAAACGAGGAATTTCTGAGATCGTGAATATTCGCAAAATACATGGAGATTATAAAAACGGAAAAAAGTAAAAAGAAATAAAAAAAAAAAAGAAAAGGAAACAAATATCGTGTCTTTTACGTTTTACTCTTTAACTATTTGTCGTTACTTACATTGTGATTCCTTCTGCAATCGTCGGTATAAAACTTAAACTCAAGAAAAATATAACATGATCGAATGTAACATGAATCTAACATGATTTAGGATATAAGACAAGGAAAAGAAATTAATTCGAATGAAAAATTCATGTACTTACGTTGGCGATTAGCAAGAGCTAACGGAAAGATGGAAGAAAATCGTACGGTTAAGTATAAAAAGAATTCATGTGTGTGTTATGTGTGTGTGTGTTAAAATATTATATATGTATTTACGTGTACACGTGCGCGCATGCGTGTCCGCCTTCACGTGTTCGTGTGAGACGACAGGCAACGTGTCATTAAATCGAAAAAAGCACTTGTACCGTCTACGCACTTGCCGTCCAGGAAGGAAGAAGAAGAAGAAGAAGGAGAAGAAGCACCTGACGTCGTACGCCTCACGCTGGGGTTGCTTTTCAACGGTCAAAAATTTACCGAGCACTACATAGTGATTCTCCAAGTGTAGCCTTCGAGAGAATCAAAAAAGAAAGGAAGAGAAGGTGAGGGAGAAGGAGAAAAAGAGAGAGAAAGAGAGAGAAAGACCAATCGATGAACGATCGATGGCCGATCGATAATGAGCCGCAGGTGTTTCGTTCTCTGTTTTGTATAACGCGCGCTTTTGTTCGACCGCCATCCTTCACCTCTCACCCACGTTATTATATTCATAACTCACATACTCGTTCGTATTCCAAAAGAAAAATTTTTCTAAAAAATAATTCTTTTTTATCTTTGTTCTCATGGTTACATTAAGTTACTATATAATAATTGAAAGAAGAGATAAGTTATAAAAAAAAAAAATGACAGGTGATAATGATCCAATTAATTTAATGAAATTTTAAAAGATACTTGTTTCAATATTAAGTATTTAAATTCATTAATCATAAATACCGATCGCACAATTATTCCATTATTCCGTGCATTAATCATTGGTATTAATCATTAATTTGACTATAATTTATTTAACGATAAATTATACAATTAGACGACGAATCGATTAAATTTCATCATCATTTTATCACCGAGCATCTCCATTACCGTGTAACGTTCGAATTTGTTTGAGTCATACATGCTTCTTCGTGGGGTGGGTCTGTCGAAGGGTGGTGGTGGCGCTCGAAGACGACGGTTGAAAGTTGCTCGGTTTCTCGCGTGGGACCTTCAGGTGGACGTGAAACTTTTTAGCTCTCTACAACACTCTCCAAGGTGCTGGGGTGTGCACCTGCTATACACCTGTTGGCCGTTGCCGAGCTCGTGAACGAACGATGCCGTTCGCAGTACACAACGACGGGAACGTCTTCTAGTCGTTTCCTCGACTTCTTCGTTCTCGTCTGCCAGACGGAAGATACGTTTCTTTTTCTTTCTCTAGTAATGTGGAAAAGAAAAAAAGGAATGTAAAATTTCCGTTCCTCAAACTTTTAAACGTTTCCTTTCTGTCACACATTCACCGTCTTATTAGCAGCAACGAAGTATTTTTATGTCTCTTTATCCTTGGTATAATCGTTTATTTGTGAAAAACGTATTCAAATTAATATCTTAATAGATTATCTTTATAAATACAAAAAAGAAACTTATTAAAATTCTATAAATTATATAATAATATATTCTACGTATGGTATATCAACATTTTTTTTTCATATACTTCCCTTGATTTCACGCTCTTTATCATATCTTTTAAAAATATAATGATTCCATTTATTCGATTACGAAACATTAAAAACTATGCGATCATATAAAATAGTCAAACATCTATATTTGTAATTATCAAAGTATCGAGCTTGCGAACTTACTATTATCAATTTTGAAAATATTAGGATTATTCAAGACAATATGTCCTGATCAGGACTATGCCGATCTCGCACACGTTTTTGTCAGATCGTTTCCATCAAAGGCAAAAGTCGGTTGAGGGGCAATTACCGTGTAGAAGGGCCACCAGGTATTTCGTGGTGGAGGAGTTAGCGATCGAGGGAGTTCGGAAGAAAGAGAGAGAAGAATCCAAGGAGGCAATTCAAGGAGGAAAGAAGATGAGGAGGAGGGCCTGATACACTTTTAATACGGGACCAAAGGAGCCCCCTGCACAGCAGGTGCACCGCAGGTGATTCTCTTCGTCCTTCTCTCTCGCCATGCAGGTTTTCTCTCACGAGTTCTCTCTCTCTCTCTCTCTCTCTCTCTCTCTGTCTCTTTCTTTCTTTCTCTCTCTGCTTCTCCTTCTCTGAAGAGAAGAGTGTACGAGTTGCCTACACTCTGCGTACGTATGCGATCTCCCACAGTCAGTGGTGGACTCGATTCTTTTCCTTTTTCTTCCTTCTTTTTTCTTTCTCCCCAACCTACTCGTCTCTCCTACAATACTACGAACAGACGTGTAGGGATTCTCCCGTAGAAAAGGAGAGATAACCCTGAAACGATCCTTCCGATCAGCAAAGATTCATCAGAAAGTAGAGGACCAAGAGGATTTTTTCGGTCATCCCATGATTCTTACCCTTGGAACTTAATGATTCTTGACAGAAATCGATCGACTCGCCATGCAGTTGACGTTAGAATTCTTTTAATCGAGTAGGACGTCTTTCTTTTTCTTACTTTCTTTTTGGTATGAGGGGAGACTTTCTTGGAAAGGAAGATGCTTGATCTTCTTAAATAAGTCGAGACTGATGCACGACGGAGATATACAAGGTAGCACAGCGAATTTTTACGGGACATGCACCCTGGGGGTCGAACAGAACGAAAGGGTGGGAGAGGGAGAAAGAGAGAAAGAGAGAGAGAGAGAGAGAGAGAGATCTCTTCCTTCGTTGAGAATCGTCCTTCGCCATATGCTCCAATTCTCCGTGGGCTTTAAAGATTTGGCCGGACGTCCAGCCCGATAAATCCAAAACGAGGGTCCAAGCGTGAATGTTCATCCTCTTCCTCCTCCTACTCTTCTTCATCTTCATCCTTATTCTCCAACGATGCTCAGAGAATCGATATTCTCACTGCTGGTCTCTTGTGGGAAAGAAAAACGGCGCCAGACGAAACCCTTTTCGATTCTTTTAGGGTTGGAAACGTAATTGATACGCTTTAGACTCGAATCCTCTTTGAATTTCATTAAGGCTCTCTGGGAATATCGACACCTTCGGATTTTCTTAAAATTAGCAGATCGATTTCTCATATTCTTTTATATAATTTATTACGTTTATATTTTTATTTACTATTTCTTCTTTATTAATTAATTAATTAATTAATTAATTAATTAATTCAAACTTTACTCCGGTGTTCCCAAGGAAAATATTTTCGTAAGTTATTGTCATAAGTTATATCGTTACTTTCTCTATTATTATTAATTATTTATGAAAACTTTAAGGACGTATTAAAAAAAAATATTTTGAAATTAATGTAGCATTAAAAATATATTTATACACACACACACACACACATACGTATATACATATATACATATGTGTTGTCAAGCCGGTGAATTTTGCTGCAAACGACATGTGCGATTAAATACGTGTTATCTAAATTGCAGAATAAGCGCGTGCGTGTGCCAGTTAAAGGTTGCCTTAAAAGTCGATCGTTTTCTGTCTTTCTCTCTTTCACTCCACGTGGAGTTTGGTGCCTTCACCTGCTGCTTCTCTGCTATGCAAAGAAAAAACGACAAATGCGCTGTATATAACAACGCTATTTTGTTACAATACGAAATGAAAGACGGAAATTGCCACGTTCTACGATCATTCGTTGTATCAAGCACAAATTTTAACTGCCAAATATCTTCGATATTTAATATACGAAAAAACTATAATAAAGAACTATAAAATTCATTCAAACGATCTTTCTCTTTTGTTCTTCTGTTAACAAGTTCATATTATATTACCATATGTACATACGTACACATATATACAGTATGCTGGTTTCTTATGAAAGATAGTGACATACATATGTGTGACGACAACGATTTTATATTTTATTCGATGTATATCCTATAAAATGAAGAACGATAATGACACATGTGGGCCTATCATTTTCTCTCTTTTTTTTTCCTGTCTTCTATATTTTCCTCCTCTCTCTCTTCTTTTTTTTTATAAAAATATAATTATATTTTTAATGAGATTTTTAAATAAGACACCTTTAAAGTAATTTGAAAAATTATCTATGCGTTTGATTATTACTTATCGATTAGAATAGGTTAAATGAAAGGAAGAACGGAGAGAACGAATCGAATTGCATTCCTTTAATGATGAATTATCACACGAGTAACTCTCGCGTTTCTTTCTGCAACGCAATTACACGATCAAGAGAAAGAAAAAGACAAGGTCGAGAAAGTAAGATAACTTTGTAGAAGGAAGTAACGACGACGGAGACTGGCAAGCTGCGTTTGGTGCCGGTGCATGGTACATGGTGCATGGTGCAGGATGGCCAGCATCGGGAGACCCCCATAAAAGATCGTTGCAGCTGGATTTTTTTGGAAAAATTCTTGGACGCCTGGGCGTATGCGTGTGCGGGGGCATGTGGTTGCGAGCACTAAGAGAAAGAAGAAGAAGGAAGAAGAAGATCCTGAACGACGACAACGACTACGACAACGACTACGACGACGACGAAGAAGAAGAAGAAGAAGAAGAAGAAGAAGAAGAAGAAAGAGAATGAAGAGAAGAAGAAGAAGGAGGAAGAAGAGGAGGAGGAGGAGGAGGTGAAGGAGGACAGTGGTGGGTAGCAAGGTGCTGCCAAGGTGGCGGTTAGGGCAGCTGATCTTCGAATAGCAGCAGGTGAATGTGGAGAAGAAGGTAGAAGGTGGAAGCGAGAGAGACAGGAAGAGTAGACGTTGCTCGTGCTGGTGGTTCTGCTTGTACTGATGTTGATAGTGATGGTGATGGTGATGGTGGTGGTGGTGGTGGTGGCGGTGGCTCCTACTGAAGGAGGTAGAATCCACGTGTGCATAAAAGGTGTTTCGTTATTGTTACCAGGCGCATGACGGCGGCTTCGTCGTTTTGGATTTATTAATCTTGTTCTCGCTGCTCTTTCGAAAAGCAGACGCACCCTGTCTATTCGTTTATCGTCTGGAATTTTCAAGAGTCTTCTAAACGTTTCTTCTACTATCTCTCTTTTTCTCATTCTCTCTTTTATGCTACTATGGGCAAAAATCATACTGATGATGGGCATTACTCAAGAGTACATTTTCATGACGAGAAAAAAAGTTATCGGGTAACAGATTACAGGCAACCCTCTGCATTCTTTCCCACAGCAACGAGTATGTTTGCGTACGTCGTTGAAGTGTTAAGTAATAAGACGAAGTCATGTATGCTATAATGATGGAAGGGGTGAGTTACAAATATGAGAAACCGTTCGGGAAGAGTATTTTCTATAAAAGCTCTTTTTATCGAAGAACGAAAATCCAGTCATTTTCACCTAAGCTTTCTCTCTCTCTCTCTCTCTTTCTTCCTCTTAACGAAGAAGAAGAAAAAGGCAAAGGGGCGTATGAGGCACCGTACGCAACTTCCTTGCAAACTCTCGTTCCCATGTCCTCTCTTTATGGGTCTTTCCGTTGTCGCCGCTTCCCATGGACTTCCTAAACATTGACTTCCTTAAAGGAGCTCGGAGGAGTTGAGCAGATGGCCTATTAATTCGATGGCCATGAACGAACCGCCGACTTACAACCACCAACGCACGAACCCTACTAAGGAGACTAAGAAAAGAAGAACACCCTCTTCCTACTTTCTTTTTCTACCCTCCTTCGATTTTCCACCCGTTGCACGCACTTGTCACGCTCACTGTCGACCGTTAAATTCGTCATATTCTTTCCTCTCTTTCTAGCTCGTGCAGTCGTTTCACAAACTCGCGCAAACACGGAAGCTAACGGGGTAGAATGTTTGAGAGAGTGAATTTCTCTGGAGAGTAAGTAAGTATACTTATCGTAAGTACGTATATATGTGTATTTGTACGAAGAAACGATTGTCATTTTGTAGATAAGACAAAAGCCGCTGCGTAGGATGTTTCGTATCTACTGGAACAACGTTAAATCGATCATTCAGATAAAAAAAATCGTAAGTGGTTTCACAGATTTTCATCCTTCTTGTTGTTTATGATGATAATACGATCTGTAATCAAATAAATAAAGTAAATGAAGTTTGAGATAAAAAAAAGAGTTATCTTTGTAATCGTTCTTTTTTTTTCTATTATATAAAATGAATGTTGAGATTATTAATGCAACGACAGAATCTATAGTGGAAAAATATAGAAGATATATAGATATAGTTTTTTAATTAATTATTATAAATTAGTTGTAATATTTTAATTTAATAAGATCGATAACTTTTCTATTAACAATCATATTAAATTCATTGTACAAAGAATCTCTATTAAAATATAAAATACGTTAAACAAATAATATTTCTCAAAGATATCGTAAACGTATAGTACACGAATCGTGTAATATAAGTACGCATATACTCGGACTTGCTATTTATAATTACAAACGTCCGTGTTCGCATAAATTACGTGACACAGGCACATTAACCCTCCTGCTTTTATTTCTGGGCATCGCCTCTGACCTCCGTGCAAGCAAGCTCCAATAAAGTAACCATATATAACTGTATGCAGCGCAGCTTGTCTTAACTTTCTCTGTGGGCAATTAATTAGTATAAATACTAGAATAACTGATACCAAGTCGGAAGCTTGAGATTTCAAACGTTGAATAAACCATTCATTTCGATTTAATGCGGTTACATTTAATCGATGAAGATCTTTAACCAATTTCCTAATTATTTATACATCTTTGAAATCCGTTTTTTTTTCACGACATAATATCACGATTATATATAAAATATCAATTTGTAATGTATTAAATACTATAAACAAATAAAAAATATATTGATAGATTATTTATAATCTAAAAAAAGATATCCCACTTATTTACGATATACTGATCAATGATTATATCTTCTATTTATTAATTTTTTATCTTTTTTCTGCCTCTCTCTCTCTCTCTCTCTGTCTTTTTTTTTCAAAAATGTCTTCTAAGTTATGTCGATACTTTTTAAAATTGCATCTCGAAGATTATGAAGACAGAAACACGGCATCGGTAGAATCGTTTTCTATCTAAGTAAATATCTATGTATCTGTCTATCGATCTTAACATCAAAGGACTTAAGGTCTACAGCTTCTGATAGAACTTAACGAGGTATTCGTTGCTTACGTATTACCATCTCGCTATCATCGTAGAAACCTTAAGAAAAAGAGAGAAAGAGAGAAAGGGAGAATGCTTCTGGTGTACCACGACATTCCTGGCGTTTTTGCCGCGATCAGAAAATGACGCATATACGGTAAAACTTATGCGTGTGCATAAATGATAAAGAAAAAAAAAAATAACGTTGAGAAAGTATTGGCAAGGAAACATGGCGATGAATCGACGAACGATCAACAACTTCTTAAGAATTTCTCTTTTCGATCCTTGTTTCGATCTTCCTAAAGGTTAACTGCAGAAAGAATTGCGTTTATTAGATGACTGGTAATTCGATAAATCGATTGGTGAAATCAAGAAATTGATTGAATTAGGAAAAAGAAATCCCTGATGCAACCTATTACATCGTATTGATTATTATGCAATTAACAAAGTTGCATCTGATCAACGAAGTTTTCTCTCTCTCTCTCTCTCTCTTCTTCTTTCTTTTTTCTTTTCTATTTATTTCTATTAACTGACTTCAAACTAACTTTTCTTTTAAAATATTTCTATGATATAAGTAGATGCCAGAATGTGTGGAATAATTTCTTCATTACAAAATATATTTAATAGTTGATTTTCTAATAAGAAAATGAAATAACGTAATAAGGATGTGACTTTAAAGTTACACAATGTCACAAAGATGTATAGAACTATGATAATGTTTATTAGAATAATTATCATCAAATAAACGCCTACATATCTATCTATATGTATTTCTTTCTCTTTGTTTCTTTTTCTCTTTTAATTCTGACACAAAATTGAAACATTTTCTAGCTAACTTTATCTTTAAAACTAATTTATTATTTTATAAAACTATTTTAATATTTAAAAATGATAAATTTAACGGATTTTAAAGATCTATTAGTTATTATAAAATTCGATATCGATAGAAAGTATGGACCTGTCCGAGAGTGACAGGTAAAGATACTCCTGGCGCCAGAATTTTCACGGTGATTGGAAGGATTCTTTATAGAAAGAAAGAGAGAGAGAGAGAGAGAGAGAGAGAGAGAGAGAGAGAGAGAGAGAGAGAGAGAGAGAGAGAGAGAGAGAGAGAGAACGAAAGAACAAGATTTCTCATCCTTTCTGATGATTCGAAAAGCTGCGAGATCGAAGTGGATAGGCAGAATGAAATAATGCCGGTCAGGATGAGAAAAGACACGATCTGAGTAAGAACCAAAGTAAAAGAGAAAGAGAGAGAGAGAGAGAGAAGTAGGGGGCGGGGAGTACACGATAGGATCTACGACTGCTCCCGTTTTCAGCGTGACTGGTAAAGGGTCCAAGGCTTTGGATATGCCCTTTGACGATTGCCGACAAACGAAGAAGACTTGCTCAAAAAGAAGAAGGATAGAAAAACATTTTTGCGAACATTGTTGCATTGTATAATAGTTGTTTTTTCTTTGAAATTATTTCTGTTACGTCTAAGAAAGAAATTTTTTATGAATCTATTAATTACTTATCGAACATTGTTGCAAACAAGTTGTTACGCACGTATAAATCATACTTACATACATAGGTATATTCGAGCTACGTTATCTGTGCACCTATGTACGTACAAAAGATATCTAAAAAGAAAACATTTATTTATTATTATTTCTAACATTATTGTATATATATGATATTGTAATAATGCTTAAACAGAATAGCTTTTTATTAATATTTTTTATTCTTTTCTTTTTTTTACTACTTATAAAATCTACTTAATAAAACTAATTATTGATTCAAAATTGTTTACTATTAGCATATTTATCTATTCTAATAATTTTAACAATATTATTATATAGATAAACAATATTTTTTCTATTTCGAGAACACGTCATTGCCAATATAAAATTATTAGTAAAAAAGGGGAGCAAAGAAAAATAAAACGTACATGAAAGGAAAGAGGAAAGTATATAGATCACAAACTACCTGCCAGGTATTATTCCTTATTTCTAACGGATGCGGAGAACTCGGCAGCTTTTCAGGGACAAGGCTCGCGTGTGCACGCGTTTATATGCGTTTTTCAGGCCGTTGATGGAAAGAGCGTGAAAAAAAGTCTCGCCAAGAGAAAACTGGTTGGCGTCTTGACAATAGAGGGGAGGGATTACGTAGGCGCCCTTGGGATCCCCTATTCAGGATCAACCTACTTGAATAGAAAGGATACGGGAGAGTGGGCTGCTTACTCTTCTCTCTCTCTTTATCTCTCTCTCTCTCTCTCTCTCCCTCTCTCTCTCTCTCCCTCTCTCTCTCTCCCTTTCTCTTTCCTTTCCACGTATTCGTTTCGGTTACGTACTACGCGTATACGTATTGCGTGCATTCACGCCTTCGTGGAAAACATCGTGAAAAATGAAAGAGATAAGAACGCGATAAGACGTTTCCTCTTTGATATGACTGAGCTTTGGACAATGATCTTTACCTATCGTCACATCTTTGTATATCATTTGTAATATAAAGTAAATTAATGAACAAAATTTCAAAGTAATTTCCTTCTTCGTTAACGCTTTAGGCGTTAGAAAAAAAATTCCATAAGATAAATGCATTTATCTATTTTCAAGATACTTTTATTATTAATTAAAGAAGACTTATATTTAATTAAAGAAGAAAAAAAGTCTATTGGGAAATAATTCTAATTACTACTTAATATATATGTGTATGTGTGTATACATATATATATATATATATGCTTTGTTCTTTCAAAAGAATTCTTAAAAACATTATTCCTTAGGGAAAAGTTAGACAGGTACGAGTTGATACAAATATTATCGTATTATCGTTGAAACGAGTATCCACCTGTTGCCTCCCTCTCGATCCCTCTCACCCTTCTGTCTTACGATAGAAAGAGGATGCGTTTCTTCGAGGGCACGGAGTCCTGCTTCGAGCAGAGGACGATGAAAAACAGAGATATAAAGCGCAAGAAAGAGAGAGAGAAAGAGAGAGAGAAAGAAATTGTCTATGGTGGGGGAAGGGAACGGAGGAGTGTGAAGCAGTTGGAGAAAGAGGAGTAGAGAAGAGAAAAAGATAAAGAAAGATAGAGAAGGATGGAGAAGGATCCAAGGCAAAAGGAAGAAGAACAAAGAAAAAAAAAGATAAGTGAGCCGCCCCCAGCAGAGCACGCAGCATCCGTAGCTCGTCCTGTCCCACGCCGGAATACAGTCCACTCGATACAAGTTCCTTCGCTTCTCTTTCTTTCACATATTTAGAGATTATGAAAATGACCTAAATTATATTTATATACAGTTTTCTTCATTCTTCCACATATTATTACAATATGTGGAACAATGTAAGAGAAAATAAGTGATAAATCATTGATGTCTCTGATTTATCATTTTTATGGTACTGATATATTGATTTATATATACTTATATATACTTTATGTACATGCTACGTTCAAATATGTCTATAAATATATCGAAAATATATCTTAAAGATATCGTACGAGTTTATTTTTTTATCGTTCATTAATTCTTTATTCCATATCGCAGTAATATTGTATTGTTGTATCGACAACAGTGTTATCAGCCATTACACGTGACTATCTTTTCTCTAACTCAATTCACGCGCGTACCTTTCTCTCTTTTCTTTTGTAACAATAAAAAAGTATTTAACAAACAAAAAATTATAAAAAGCGATCTGATCGTTGATGATATCAACGATCGAAAGACGTTGATTGAGGGGGATTAGATAAACATTAGTGTGTGCGTTGAGATAAGATGATACGAGTGTTGGAAGGTAAATGGTCGTTTTCTCGAATCTACCAACGAATTGTTCCGTGTTGGTGTGAGTTATTCATGCGTAGGTTTAAGTACGTTGATTGTGACCAAACGTCTTTCATATCTATGTATATATCGATACATTTGTACGTGCGCGCTCGCGTGCATACATACGACATATGTGGATGAATAAGTCTAGTCTTCTCGCCTTGAGGGAATATCAAATACCTCGACTCTCTCCTTTACCTCACCCCGAGAATTGGTAAACCGGATTTTTATCGATGGAAAAAAACCACGGAAGCATGAATTCGATCGAACAGCCATGTGTTTTTCTCGCCAATCGCGATCTTCAATATTAATCGATTGATATGGATTAAGAATATTTCGCAATTATTTCTGCGAAATTCGCAGTGTAAATAAAATATATTCATAATACATTATTAAACGTTTATATCTGTCTAAGTTTATACCTGTGTTAATATTTCATATAATACAAATATATAATATAATCATAATTTTTTAGTTCTATTACTTTGAAAGAGAGAGAGAGAGAGAGAGAGAGAGAGAAAGAGCAAGTTTTTTAAATTATATTAAATATATAACATTAGTATTGTCGACACAACTTACTTTTGATTATCTTCGATAACACACAGCATGACTCGTGGAATGCAAATTCGCGTTAATTTTCAATCGGAAAGTAATATGATTCATTTATTTTTTGAAGTTACAATAGTTAAGCGACAAAAATAATAATTCCGATTAGTAACATGTTTTTATTAGTTTGTATTTATAAAATCGAAATACGTTTTGATAATTTATAATCAATAATTTTTCTTCTAAATATGGAAATTATAAAATAAAGTGAATTTATTAAACTGATAATAGAGAAATTTTTAAGTAAACGAAATAATGAACAGAAAAGAAATAAAAAAAAAAAAAATTATGTTTTAAGCGTCCTAATCATCGTATGTATTTTCTCGTTCGCACGCTAATAACAACTGCTTTCGTCTTCCGTCTTGTGTACACTGTCTGCTCAAAATGCGTTTCATTCTTTTTTCTATCCCTTTATCGGACGAATCGCATCGAGTAGCACGCACAAACATCGACTCATTTTTATCACACTTTATATAAATATCTTCTAAATATCACAAAACTTAAATCAATTATTATTTAACATATTCAAATTATTGTAATTTATGAATATTATTTTTACATAAGTATAAAGAGTCGTCTTTTGTTAGAAACTGTATTTTTCTTTCAAAGATCAATTTTTTCCAAAAGATGTTCGAAAATGTCATAGATCGAGAACTACGATATCACGATTGATCAATCGATTTGTCATAGTCCCAAGAACGATGGTAAATCGAGCCCTTTTTCGACATCTCAAGTAACCTAATTGGGACCACCGTGATCGTGACTGTTCATCGACCAATTGTAACGCGTTTCTGGCCGTGTAATTAACCCGATTTATTACAGTGGTTCTCGTGAAATCGTAGAACGCTATCCGAGTGACATATCTTTCTGCTCCACCCGCTTCGAAGTATTAGATAACTAAAAAAAAACTCATGCAGTTTTTTAAATAAAAATTAAATTAGTCTTGACTGTTTTTAATGATTCCCCAATTTGATGCAAATGTAAAGGCATTGTTTCGTTACTAATTGCAATTATTTGGGAAAGTTCTTGACATATTACTTCCGAATTAATTTCAATAACATTAATTAACAAGTAATTCTTCATTATACGTAATGCAAGGTCATTTTGAATGGGGTGGAGGCGAATCTTCAAATGATTTATCGTCAAAAAAGTATATTTTCTTAAATCGCTTTCACGTGGTACATTTTTCTATCATATCTCTTTTCCAAATGATAATAAAATAATAATAATAATAAAATAATCCAAGTGAATTTAATTTGTCTAGTTTGTTAATCTACTAAAATTATTTTATTCGACGAATACGAAAAAAAAACTGAACTCAACATTCGACAAGTACTTTCAATAATGTCAGCGAATAAATTTCGTGATCTTATAATAACTGACGTTCCAAACTTTACTATTTTAACAAAATAATGAATGTTCAATTATACAAGTATGTATATATTTATATAATTAATAAGAATAAACATAAACAAGTAATATTTAACTTCATTAATCAACTCCAACACACAAATTAATCAACTTTATTGATCTCTTAAACTCATATTTTCACGTTTGAAACATTTACTATAATCGTTTCTCACAACATATTGTATAAGAATAATTCAGATAATAATTCGTTAACAAAAAGCTCTTGATTTATATACAGAAGATCCTTTCGTCCTAAAACCTTTTTTTCACTCTTCCCAACGAAGAAGATTCGTTCCAGGTACGAAATGCACGCGCGAGCGCGAGATCCTTCTGGCGGCGAAATTAAAAGAACTCGATTTAATTTTAACTCGACCAACAAATCTTTCTCTTTTCCCCACTCTCCTTCTCTCTCTCTCTCTCTCTCTCTCTCTCTCTCTCTCTTTTTCTTTCTCTCTCTGAGCTACCTTAAATCTGAAGGAAGCCAAGGCGATCTTACGCGGAGCATATCGTAGTTTCTCGCGCATCCTCTCTTTCTCTCTCTTTACACACACAAGCATACACATACACACCCACACACATTCACAAATATATACGTATATATATGCATGTATGTAGGTGTACACGGGAGGAGAGCTGACGCATACGAGGGTGCACGCATCGCAGTGAAACGCATTCGAAGCAGGGGGCCTCTACCGACAACAGGCCTTCCTACGTCTTCCCGAGTATATTAGGATGATTCTCTCTCTCTTTCTCTTTCTCTCGTTTTTCTTATTCTCTCTTTTTAACACGCCTATGTTCTTCTATAACACATTCATACATCATACACGTATATGTACACATAGAAATATACATACACGTCTATGGATACATGCATACATACATATGTTCAGTATCAAGTCTTTTTCTCTTTTTCTCACATACATAGAATGAAAGTGCATTCGAATGCAGGAAGACGACGATGTACCTTCACGATCGTGTAGGTTGCCCTGTGGGAGTCCCCGAGGCTTTCTTATCCCTTCCTCAAGGCGAGGACCGAATGCGTGAGCGAGCTTCCTATCTCTTGCATACAAATATATTAAACCAGAAAAAGCAAGTAACTAAAAGATAATTCTCTATCTTTCTTTCTTTCTCTCTCTCTCTCTCTCTTTCTTTCTTTCTTTCTTTCTCTTTCTCTCTCTCTTTTCCTTTCTTTTTCTTTTGTTCTTTAAATGCTTATGTTTATGAACAATAGGAACTCATTTCTATTACATCGATCCTTTCGAGAGTAAATCCAATGATCAACGACGATCCTTTACAGAACACATATATACACGCGCGCGCGCACACATTTACGCACTGAATGGATAAGAGCGAGTTCGTCGGTAGCACACTCACGCACGAGCACCTTCCGATCCAAAGTTACGCTCACGTTGGAGTGGGGGTAAGGGTTGAGGGTGTCACGTGGTGTTTCGTCCGGGTTAAGTTAGGTTAGGGGTCCCCACTCCTTCCTCGGAGCGACCGCCTCCAGAGGCCCCGGGGGCCCACGACCGCAAACGCTGCTCTTCTCGGCCCTGAGAGAAAGAGAGACAGAGAAAGAGAAAGATAAAGAGAAAGAGAGAAAGAGAGAAAGAGAGAGAAAAGAGGAGGAGGAGGAAGAGGAAGGACCGAGTGAGAGGGAGCTTCTAAGAGAGCGAGAGAGAAAGAGAAAGAGAGACAGAAAAAAAGGAAAAACGAACCGAAAACCCACACCCGAGGCAGGGACTCGCGAGGGTCCTCTTCGTGCTCTCAGTTCAAACCGAGCTTCCTTGGATACCGGTACTTCCATTTGGAGATATCGACGACATTACAACGTGTCTTTCTCTTTCTTTTCTACTTTTTTTTTATCTTCTTTTTCTTCTTCTTTTTCTCCCTCCTCCTCCTGCTCCTTTTGTCTCTATCCTATTCTATCATCTTCTACTTCCACAAATTTGTTCTTTTCTCATGCCGACTTTTTTACCAGCTCATGTGTACCATTAAACAATATCGGCTTGGTCAAAAAGACTATACGTATATATATATGTATATGTATACATAAAGTTTCATTCGAGGATCAAAGAGCGACCACGTGCTTCGCTACACGGTGAATACTATTACCGATCGTGACCGGTACGAGTTCTCAGTAACGCGATGCTGTAATCGTTTCTTCGTCGCTTTGGTTTGCGAAAACAAGAAAGAAAGACCGAAAAGGAGGAAGGGAGGGAAGAGTTTCGTTTGCTTTTTGTGAAGGTGACAACGAGAGAATCCAACGGATTTTGTCGAAGGATTCGTTATTGCAGAAATAAACAAGAGTGAGAATTCGAAGACTACAAATGGTCGACTATTGGTGAGTCGAATTTTTTCTTCAAATTTTCGTTTTTTTTCTTATGTTAAGAACATGACGAAATAGAAGAAGACTGACGAAACCTTTCTCGCATTTATCGAATATTTATCCTCGTATCGCGAGTGTGTTTACCTTTTCGAGATGAGATATCGATTTACTGTGAGTCCGTCCGTTCGACCGAGTTTGTGTGCGTGTTTCCTGATCTTGACAACGTAACAAAGAAATATATAATAAACGCGTTTTAAAATACGAGGCGAGATATTCGAAGGAACGAATAATTAATGGATAATTTGAGATAGATCGATGAGGATCGAACGACGATTTCGCGTCATCTCTTTTGATCGACCGGCCAAAGGATCTTAAGTTGCTTTCGCTCTCTATATACTTGAAACACACTGTGAAATTGGGCTCCTCGAAGAAACTGTCACTTGTCGACCATCATCGTTAGTGTCCTTTATTTTGTTTTTATCCTTGGTCCGTTAAGCCGAAAACGATCATGGTTTATCGCGATCTAGAATTTTAGCCCAAGCTATCGATCTTGGCTAAGGTTTCGACAGCTATCGAGACCAGTTCTATTTGTTTTCTTTTTTTTTTCTTTTCTTTTCTTTTCTAAACTCATGTTCTTGCGAGAAAGGTTTCCGAGACGTTTCTTCTGATGAGTTCGTTAAAATTTACCAAAGACGTGCAATTTAGGATTCTCGTACATTTCATTCGATCGAAGATTTAAATAGTAATATTTAATGTTTAAATTTTATGATAGAAAATTAATTTCGATGATTAATTCGAAAGTATTCTTCGTCCTTCGGCATGAATCAGATACGAAATCCAAAGAAGGGAATGCCCTTGCCTTAATTAACGAAGATCGACAGCGACCACGACGACCCCCCTTTGCGATAAGCACGAGGAAGGAGAACTGCCATGGTCAAAAGTGACGGTGGTAAAGCCGAAGCAGAGAGTCGCGTTAAGTGGAACCGTATTATTTCTTTCTCCTCTTCTCTTGATAGCTATCCGACTCGTTAAGCACAAAATTAATTAGTCAAATTTTTCTACGTCGGGTTTGGAATCTTTTCGAATAGATTTAGAAATCACAATCCGTACGTTTTTAATCAATTTTCCAAATTTTTAATCAATTTCTATACGATAAAAATATAGAAAATAATATAAAGATATCATACGTTCTAATATATTATGTTTGCAAAGTTGAAAACATTAAAAAAAAAAACTTTCTCTTTAGTTTTTCTAAAAATTTCTATTTAGATTTTAATCCACAATAAAACGAAATTTCGAATCTTTCATAAATCCTGAACTTTTCATCTCACGGTATATATACATATACCTGTGTAAAAGGTTTCGTTCGAGTTTGTACAATCGTTATATACCATGTTTGTTCCGATTCGTTGTTACGTTTCAAAACCAAACGGGAAACGCAACAGCATGGACGATCTAGTATTTCCCCTTGTTGAGAGAAAACTAGGGGGTGAGAAAGTTTCGTTGACACCATCGGATTCGCTATGACGATGAGTAAGGAAAAGATGGATAGAGAAATGAATAGAGAGAGATGTTGTAAGGCCCCATATACACGTATACTAGCATACACATATATATTCTCTATGAGTTATTTTCTAAGTCCATGGGGGGGAGCAACGTTCATGGAGAATAATGCCCTAATGGTCCCAGGATGGGATTATCTCAGGTCAGGTACCCTCAGGAAGGGAAAGAAAGCTCACCGAATCGAGTAGTAGTAGTCCTCAGAATGTTCCATCCCGTCCCACGGTCCGTGATCTAACAACAATGTGACCCGCAGCCTCTACCGAATAGGATTGCGCAAAAATCTATAGCTCTATATAGCTTCAGAATGTGTGGGAGGTTCTTTTTTTCCCTCTTTCTTACCGAAACGATTTCTTCCGTATTTCATCTTAAGAAAAAATGAGACTACCTTTGATATCCAACTTACGTAGACTGCTATATGAGTAATAATATTAATAGGTACGACAGTATTTCCTGTTTTTTCTTATCCAAATATCACGTATACTTCTTTTTTTTTGATAATATTACTAAATGTAAGAAATGTTATTCAAAATTCTACAAATATCATAGAGTAATAATAATGATAAATTAGTTAACTTCATAAGGATTCAACATATTTCGAATTTGTTCGAACGTATTGTATTCGACTCGTTGATTTGTTATATATAATGTTTATGGATAAAGTTGCATTTTTAAGATTGAATTTTCAACAATAGATTGATCTATTGTTCCATAAATCAGTATAAAGGACCATTTTCGAACTGGATTTCTTAACTGCGAGTAAATAGATAAAACTATTAA
This sequence comes from Vespula vulgaris, assembly GCF_905475345.1. Lineage (NCBI taxonomy): Eukaryota > Metazoa > Arthropoda > Insecta > Hymenoptera > Vespidae > Vespula > Vespula vulgaris. The sequence continues at coordinate 8,206,212 of NC_066590.1, read as the reverse complement.
ATTTCAAATAAAAGATTTCTTCTTAAGTTTTCTTAGGTTCATATACGTTTTAAAAATTATTTTTAGCAAAGAGAAACCTCCGATTCAACTCGTAACTTGTAGAATCTACGTAATGCCTGGTGTGTTCTCAAGGTCAAATAGACCTATACTTCTTTTCTTACTGTCTATTCTAGCGATACCTATATATATATATATATATATGTATATTCAACGAATTTTTCAAACGGGATTTTGAAAAGTCCGGTCGAATCAAAGTAAAAGACGAAAATCGGGTAGAAGCTAGTTCTGCTTAGCAACCGTTAGATCAACGTACCCTAAGTCATTCCTCCATGGTCTGAACGTAATATTTTCTAAACAATGGAACTTACCGTTGAGGAAGAAGAGAGTGAGAGAGAATGTTCACAGGACGAAAGGTCCCGAATCAGGATACAGGAGGAACCGGTATTCCGAGGTAGGACCGTTGCTATGAGTCCTGCTTCCTTCTGATGGATACGAGTAGGATAACGGACCAACACGTGGGGGTTGAACGTAAAGTAAAGATGCGAGAAGATGCATATGAATGCTCACGTAGGAACGTATAAGACCCACTCCCTTTTGTAGACGAACGATTGTACCATTGTTGTTAGGTAGTCGAAGAGACAGGTTTCATTTATGGTCACGTATGGTAATGACTCTGTAAGGAAAAGTAGGGAGAGATAAAAAGACAGGAGCAGGCTCCCATGAGTCTCTTGCAAAGCGGGCGAATGGGCAGAATGAGGAATCGTCCCGGGATACGCAATATAAATTTGCATATTTTCGGCCCGCATCCTTCGACGTCCCACGTGGGAATGCAGAGGAGAACACGAGTACAGGTTAATCCCGCTCTCAAGGAAAGTCGTGCTCGGAGTGACGATGCTTTAACGGTTTCTTTTCCATGAACGAGAGCAACGGATTCAATAATGTTGACAAGGATATTCTGAATAAATCCTAACTATGAATGTCTTATTAATATTTGCTATTGATACGACATAAGATACGTTGACAAGAAGAATTTTTAATTTATTGTCTCCTTAGTTTTCTATAAATTGAAAATGAAAGCATACACTTACATTTATTACAATTAGAGTTTACTCTCAATGAATATCAAAAGAAATATTATCGATCATGATACCTTAATGATTGGGTAGTTACACGACCATATCACTGACATTATTCGTTCAACAACTCGAACGAGATCAATAGATTACATATCTTTCTTTTTTTTTTACCATATTTCCTTCGTTTCAATGATCATGACAACGGTAGCCTCGATATGGAATTTCGATTGCACGCGATGCATCCTGCATTTAAATAGTTATTTTTTGCGACTTCATTCGCAATGAACAGGCAGTGAGGAAATGGATTCGACTGTGACCTTCGTTGCATTTGTACGTCGGGTCGCAAGGGCACCCAAAACAGACCATAAACGGAACAATGAAGTGTTTTGGTTGGCTGCCCGACCTTTTTTCTCTCTTTCTTCGGTAAAAACAGATTTCGAGGTATGAGGAGGAGGAAGCTCTTTGTCAACCTCGGTCGAAAAGAGACTCCCGTGAGTCTCGTTGTTGTCTCCATTGCTGGTATCTTTTTCTCTGTCGTCGTCATCGATGGTGGACTGTCCAGTGTCTAGAGAAGGACAATGGACCACCAGGACTGTGTTTCCATCCAAGATACGTACAATTAGCAACAATGCGGGAAACCCCCTGCCAGGCAGAACACAACCACCAAGCGAGAGCTGCTTCAACCCGCATAAATCCTTCACCATCGAGGATCTTTGCCAAATTCTCCTTTTTCTCTTTTAAACTATTTCTCGTCATTCCATACGAGCCGGATCAATTCTTTGTTAACATGAACAACTCTTCTCGACGTTTTTCTGGAATTATAAAAATTACATTATTCGCTATGATCATTTTTGGCAGTTATATAGTATCCCAAAGATTTATAGCATTTCTTTTGAGATTTATTGCAAGTGAAATCGAATTAAAAGAAGTATTGAGATGACAAATATTCGTAAAAATTCATGGAAATTTCACAGAAATTTAATCTAAGATGAGAATATCAAAAATGAAGTATCAATGCCGATCGAAGAAGGATGTAAAGGACGTATTATTATATGAACTATGTAGTGTAACTCGAGCACGCATGACAAGATACATAGGTATCTCGAGATTGATTTCATAAGGAGGGTATCGAGGTTCTCAGAGGATCGCGTTTTTGAGGCTGCTTTTCGAGTATGGTTAATGGCTCGCTCGGTTAAGTGACTTCGCTCGGTTTTCTTTTTATTTTTGTGAAAAAGAAGGAAAGAAGAAGGAGAAGAAGGACCCTACGGACATGTGTTACGAGCGGGAGTCATTTGAAAAAGAGAGAGAGAGAGGGGGGGGGAGAGAGAAAGAGGGAGAAGGGAGGTGATCCTTCGTGTGTGGTCCTACCAGAGTCCTCGGTCAACGTGGAGCGTCGAGGTGTCGCCTTGTGTGTGGTATGCCATGGTGTCTTTACGTCGTACTGTGCCCGTCCCACGTGAAGCAGTATAAGCGTCAAGGAGCTCAATTTCTTTTTCTCTTTTCCTTCCTTCCTTTTTTTTTCTTCTTTCTCTTCCACGTGCAAACACCATGACCTGAACCTTCAGAACAAGAGACTTCGTAAGGGATACCGCTTTCATGGTGGACCCCCCGAGGTCTCCCTAACTTTCCCACTTCCTCTTCGTTTCGCGAAAGATTCAACGATCCTTTTTTCTCACCCTTCTTCGAGGCTAATTTTCAAAGAGCCAACAACTCTCTTGGATATCACAAAGCTGTTTTTAATAGGTTCACGTTATGGAACTCGATGTAAGTTCTTTTAAAGAAAGAGAGAAAGAGAAAGAGAGAAGGTGGAGAAGAAGAGGATGTTACGTAGGTTGTAGAAAATCCTCAGAGAATGCGGTGAAACGATGTGGGAGGTCGAACGTTCCGTTCGAATCATTTGTCAATGCAGCGCAGTTTAGCGATTCGTTTCACCGACACCAAAGTTCAACGGTGCTTCCATGGGTGTTGCCCTCTCTCTTTCTCTCTTTCTTTCTCTTTCTCCTTCGAGTTTCTCTCTTTCCATCTTTCAGCTTCTATTCATCCGAGAATCTCCTCCAACAGGCCTAGAAAGCACCGGAGGAGTTTTTTATGCTCCCGCTCGAACGTTTTCTTTCTTCCATGTGACCAGTCCAAGGTGTGAAATGTGTGATTAATTATCGGTTTTCGTGGGCGGGTTGAGCTGGCTCGAAAGGTCACCCTGCCGTTCGTTCTCCCATATGGACGAATGATTATTCGACCATTTGACCACTCTGAATTCGACGTATACATAATCGAAAGTTTGTTGCATATACGGGCTATTTCTTAAGTAGATATATTTATATAAAAAATATTGTTATAAAAAATCTAAATTTAGCATTTTTAATATGTAGTCCTAACTTTTTCGTAAATCTAATTTTATATAGTGATCGAACAAAAAATTATCTAATTTTATATAACTTCGTACTTTGCAATTATTTATAACTATATCTAACGTTTATAAGAGTAAGCAAATTTCGGAAAATGTTCAGACGAATTTTAACTTTTTTTATTTTTTCATAAAATAACACGAGACGGTATCATCCCCCAAACATACCGCAGGTAGATAGGAAACACCTCGTATAGTAAACTTCGAACATTCCTAAAGGTTGCAAGCCAAGCAAACAACGAGGAAAAGTCCGCAAATATTTTCTTTACCGGTATTGCAAGTCGCATTCGTTTCACGAGAAAAGTAGAAAAGGTGCGTAAGGTGAATAGATTTCTGCTCGGGCTTTTCGAACGATACATAAACCTAACCAATGAATGCCAAATACTTCGTTTGACGGCGAGACAGACGAAAAATATCGGGTTGGTCGTGCATTGATCTTGTTTATTTTTGACCTCACCTATAGTCGGCCGCTCATCATGCTAAAATTCTTTCCAAGGTGAAGGTTCCTCTTTTCTCTTTCTGAGTGACTCAGGATCCAGGATCCGTCTTTGATATATTTCACATGACGAAAACTTCAACGAAACGAGATACCCATGGAGATGAAGTTGTTAAACGTTAAAGCGATCAGTAGATATAACAGAAGCTTGATCAATTCTCCAACGATGTTTGTTGCTCGTCGAAGAGACATCAAGATCAGCACACCATGTTGGAAGAGAGTTCAGTCTCGTAGTTACGGCGCCATGGGCCTATTAAAAATGATGCTTAAAGAACGAATTATGGAAATGAGCCGTCATACGAACGTTGGGTTCCCATATTACCGACGACTTAGTCCGTTCGCGTTGAAATTATAGGTTGCGTGAGCCTATCTCTTCTTCTTTTTCATTTTCTTCTTTTTCTTTCTCCTCTTTCTCCTCCTCCTCCTCCTCTTCTTCTTCTTCTAAGCTAAGAGGACCCCTCGGGGAGGAATACATTACGCTGATTTTCGGAATCAGAGATTAAAACCTCCCGTCTTGGGGCTCTTCTCTTCTTTTTCTTTCTTCGTCCACCCTTTTCTACTCTTCTTCTCTCTTTCTCTTTTCTCCCCATGTTGTTCGAAGTTACACAAGCGCGTTTATAAAAGAATTCTTTGCTACTTTGCATTACAAAATAAGTTTGCGTTAAGGATGCCACAAAATTACAATAATTATATTGGACCATTTTGTTGATTATCTTTAGCAATATTTTTAGTTAATATGGCAATAAGAGTTAATGTGAGCAAGTTAACACCTATCGAAGGAACAAAGCATAAAAAAGTATATAATAAAATCACGGTTTTCTTTTACAATATTCCAATGATCGATCTACAAAAATATCGAAATAATAAATAGCATCGATAATTTTTTACGATCACTTTTGCTTGTAAAACATTTATGAAACATTCATAAAATATTGATACAAAGTCGAAGAGATTTAATAAAAGAAGAATCTGTCCGATGTAAGAATTTATAAAAAGAACAGGTAAACGCAACAAATCTTTTTTTTTTTTTTTTTTACAGAAAATGTACAAATCTATCGGAAGAATTTCCGTAAGATAAAAAAAGAGAAATTAAAATAACTATTAAACTTGTGTAAAAAAAAAAAAAAAAGAAAAGAAAAGAAATAAAAAGGGTTAGAAAAAGGAAGTACGTCCGTCGGGACAAGGCGCGTCGTGAGAGTGATGCGGCATGCGCGGCACGCTGCTTATAAACTGGTCACGTGACCGCAGCGGATCGACGAATCAGCAGACGGTAGCGGAGTACTGTCCGCCGACGCGGGAAAGGTCTTAAGAGAAGGAGGAAAGAAGGATCGGAGATGAGGGAGGATAAGACGAAGGAGGAAAGAAGAAGAAGAAGAAGAAGAAGAGGAAGAAGAGGAAGAAGGAGGAGGAAGAGGAGGAAGAGGAAGAGGAGGAGGAGGAGGAGAAAAGAAACAGAGAGAGAGAGAGAGAGAAAGAGAAGATTAGAGAGACGAAAGTTCACTTCTTTCTCGGTAGCAAGGTTCGAGCGGCACAGAGGTAGAGGACCCCCGCCGTGCTCTCCTGCTGCGACCGGTAGCCATCCTCTGTCCCGTTCTTAATACGCGTCACACATACATACGTACATATACATAGATAGAAATACACGAACATAGAAAGTAGTAACAAGAAAGTAGAAATGTATAATATTTAGGTATATGTACGATGGCGAAGGAGTTACGCCATTATGATATTAATATTCGAGGCTAAATGCAATTAATCAGACTATAGTTTTAGAGAAAATAACGTCTTTGGTAGTTTCATATGAAGTTTAGTACTATTCAAGGTCGTTTCTTAACGAGGACCCATTAAACCCTACGATCGTTCGATACAATTTCAATTGGTTCGTTTCTATGGTTATGGTTTTAAAGATTTCAATCTGATAACACTTGGTTAATACATGTATAAAGATGAATATATAAATAGAGGTAATTATTTATGCATAGGGAAATATATTTACATGACTCATTTACGATCCATGCAAATAAAGTGAAGCTTATTCCTGTAAAATGCATCGATGATATTTGAACGATGAAGTAAGTAAGACGAATCATCGAGTCTCACGAGACGTTGCGTGCATCATCGACAGGCCTAAGGCTGTTGCTGTTGCTGCTGATGCATGTTCTTGAAGATCGGTAGCGAAGAATTAATTTTAACTAGTCAGCACAATCAGTTGTTCCAGATGGAAGTTCATGTCGATGAATCTTAAAACAAAAGCTACGCTTTTTTAAATCTCTGTCCGTCGAAAAGAAAGAACATAAACTTGATGAAGTACGGAAATGTTCACTCTCACGACACTCGAAATTCGAAATCGCAGCTTTCTAGTAGATTCAAAGATCTTGACAGGAGAAGAGAAAGAAAGGGGAAAAAAAGAGCAGACACTCGTCGTTAGACCACCAACGGTGCAACCAAATAAAAAGTACACTGAGGACGGCAGCGAGCGCGGGAATTTCAACCCCCGCTGCGTGTACGAGAACGAGTAGAGAGAAAAGAGTGGAGAGAAAAGAGAAAGAAGGATCTTACGTGTACAACCCTTTTCTCAGGGTATTTTTATAATGAGAACCACATGCTAAGTGCCACGCGATCTATATATTCTTTTTCTCTTGTACGACATCAATGAAAAGAACTTCAACCGTGCGGGTTCGAGATCTCAATTTTCCTTCGACGCGGTATTTGAGAACAGAACAAGCATCTCGATGATTCGTTCGAAATAAAAAAAAAAAAAAAAAAAAGAAATTTTTTTTAGCAATGGCATCGATTAGTATCGATAACTAGAAACAAAATATGCTTATTTATTAATTATCTTTCATTTTGATTAATCTTATTAATGAATATTTCTAGCTATAGTTGTATGATGATACGTTATTGCATCGATCGTACCGATTTTTATGTATAATTATGTATTCTAATTTCAAAACAAATTTAGAATCATTTTTGCGTTGTATTAAATATAATTCAAGCTTCTATTAATTTGTAGGTATTTTCTAGTTGACTTAAAATCATCCAAGTTCATTTTAATCAATGAACGAAATAAAAAATCGAAATTACGTTATTTATCAAAACATCAACGAGAGACGTTCCTAGTAGTTAAAAGTTCTAGTACGATTTTATCAAAAGAAATTTCATTTCTTTTCAAATCCTTCCTCTCGGAGTCAATAGATAACCCATAAAAGGTATAAGAGCTACCGAAACGCCAAGAATCTTCTCTCTCTCTCTCTCTCTCTATCTTTTTTTCTCTCTTTCTCTTTCTCTAATTCTCTCTCTGTTCGGTCAAAAAATTCTCTACAACAAGTTACGAAGGGATATCACAGAATACTGGAATCAAATCTAAATGAACGATCTAAAGATGGTGGAAGAGGAGAGAAGTAAAACTTCTAGAAGAGAGAAAGCAAAAGAATGAGTGAGAGAAAAAAAGAGAGAGAATATGGCGCTATCTCTGTCAGATCTCAATCTAAAAACTCCGAACATATTTTCTCGAGTTTAGAGCTCGAGCAAGCCATCCAATTGGCTGTTGCTTTGTAGGATCTCCTTCTCCCACGCTCTCTATCTTTTTCCACCTTCTACTACTCTTTCTCTCTTTCTCTCTGTTTCTTTGTATCCTTTCCTTGGACTCTCTTCTACCTGTTCGCCGCGATCCTCGAGATCAAAGAACGCCGACAACGGCAGTTCGGTCCGTGGGGTGTCATGCGAGATGAAGGGTGGGAACCGGAGAGAAGAGAGAATCTAAAGAAAAGAACGAGAGAGAGAACGAAAGAGAGAGAGAGAGAGAGAGAGAGAGAGAAGGTAGAAACGGTGTACCATATTCATTAATACGTTCAGGTAAAGACGTTGGGGGTACATTCACTTTTTTTACAGAACCCAGATAAATAATGAACGTCTTTTCGTGCCTGAAATCTTTAATTAGTATTTTTTAATCATCCCTTTATTGCTATGGGCACCAATGTGAGATAAAATCTATCACGGGAATGATTTTACGATCGATTATGAAAAATCGAATTAGTTAGTGAAGGGGTCCATAAGCTTCGCGAAAGAGATTCTTAATCGTTTCTTTTTCTTTCTTTTCCTTTTTTTTTTTTTTTGATCTTTTAAATCGAGATCGTAAAGATACGATCGTTTACGGGAAAGGCAGGGTTACACGCACCGTGTCTCCAGATCATATCCTAAGTTCAGATCTAGAGACAAAGGCGTTCGCGTTCCTCGAGCCATCCTCCATTTATTAACGTCTATCTGTCGTCTGGCATCTGCCGTGTCGTCGTAAAAAAATCTCATCCCTCCTCTCTTCTCTCCTACTCTTGTCTCGTCTTCTTCTTTTTTTCATTCGACATCTAACAACTCATAGATAATTGTGACTCGATTTTCATTCTCCAAATCTAACGAGTGTGCTTTTGCATATAGTTATAATCGTGAATGATATAAAAAAAAGAAGAAGGGAAAAAAAAAGGTTATCCAATTTGTTGCGTAATTCGAATAGTTTTTATAAGCATTCGGAATAACTACGAAGATACAGATGTAGAAATTGTATGATAATTTTGAAGAAAAAGAGAACAGTAAAAAAAAAAAAAAGAAGAAGAACAGACGGAGGTCGTTAAATTTATGTTTACCCAGTTATCTCATTTGGGCTAATGCAAGACGACCCCCCCGATGGTGTTATCGAAGTGTCGTAGCGATAACTTCGTGATATGTCCTCTTCGAAAAATGAATGCGGTACTTTTGTCGAGCATTCTCTCTGCTCGTGCGAAAACATTCATTTTTTTTAAGCGTTTTACAGCCTTGAATTTGCCGCAGCTTCGCAGAGGGCGTTACCGTAATGTTCGCTTATAAATAACAGAACTTTCAAAGACCATTTATAAGAATTAAACAATGTAATTCTATAATGAATTGAATAAAATTTTACTAGAAAACTTGAGAATCACTGAGAATGATAGCAACAGGTGTATCTTGATTACCTGTCGTTCCGCCTTGTTTACCACGTTATGTCGGTAGATCGAACGAACGAAGTCAACGAGATTAGATTGTCGTTTTTACTCGTTAGCACTCCAAGTAAGAAGACATAAAAGTACGATATTTTTCTATATGATATCGCTCGATTTCGTTCGATTAACTCCAACGTATGAAGATTTGATCGATAAATTTCTCTACATGAATGTATGTACTTCTGTATGCATTATAATATATACATACAAAACACACACATATGTATATATATTATATAATATATATAATATATGTACATATATATATATATAAAACTGTATGTACTAGTGTGTATGTGTTTGCGTGCATGTGTATGTAAGATAGCTGCGATTTATGCAAAGTATGTCACAGACGTAAAACAAATACGAACAACATACATATGTACAAAAAAAATATACGTTGTTATCTACGAAAAATATACATATATATATACACATATTGTAAGTTTCTGTGGCTTCCTTCTCTTTCGATCTGCTCGATTTGCTGATCGAGAAATAATCTATCGAGCAAAGTGCATTACGTAGGAAAGATTTTTCACTTTTATTCGTCTTTTCTTCACCATTTTATGAAGGAATTTCACATATTCGTTACCAAAAGATCTTCTCTAAATTTCAATATGATTATTTATTAAAGATTTTACAAATATTACTCTTGAAATTAGAAGAAAGAAAAATTGTTCCATCAGTTGTCGCTGACAATTCAATAAAAATACATACATACATCAAAGTATACATTAAAAAATATATATACGAAATAAACAAGAATATTGATAAAAATTCATTGCAATATTTAATTAAATTTATTATTAACTACTTCGTCGATGAAATAAATAATTGTTTCGGTGTTTGAAAAAGAAAAAATAAATTCATGTCTTACTCTACTATGCTAACTCGTTGAATAAAAAGATTAAGAAAATTATTAGAAAAAGAGAGACAGCCTATTCTATTTTGATCGATAGTTAGTAGACGTCACACATTATTAGAAAAGAATTCTGATGGAGAAGATCGATTAGAGAAAACCGAATAGGAGGTAACTAGAATGGTCGTTGCGCATCGTTGACGTCTTTAAATGTTTTCTAACACACCATCTATCTTTCTATCTCTTTCTCTCTCTCTCTCTCTCTTCCAATTAACATAGCCTTATTCACGATCGAACATAGACGTTCGTACCTAACAGTCGTAACGTTCAAAGAACGAATGGACGACCGATCATTGTTTGTTGACTTTTACGAAGTCGAGAAGCAATGTGTCACGCGACAGCTTCGTGTCTTCGAAGCAAGTGAATAATTTCAAGGACACTGTTTCTGGACCACTCCAGATACAAATAACTTTCATTCTCTTTACTGAGAAGCAAAGTGAATCAATTGATATATACAGTTATTTCATTTTTTCTATCTTTTTTCCTAATTCAAAGAAATTAATATCGATAAACGTCGATCGATATGTTAGGTGTTGATAATATCAATAATAATATCGATACGATCATATTTGAATCGAGACAGATCGACATGTTACGTCGAATGAATGTATTTTCCTTCGCGATAAAACTTAGGATTATGATATTTCTAAATATGACATTTATGGGAACTAAATATAACACAAAAAAAATAGATCCGATGTAGATAAAACGATTCTTCAGTCGTAATATCAATCTCGTTGACAAAATTTCGACAGGTCTAACGCGGCTAATGGTCCGTACATAATACGAATCGTATTACGTAATGATACTCTTTTACGGATTTTTCCTCCAGCAGAGAATAATCGATAATTATAGTCGATAGAATTCACGAGGACACGACATCGTGTGAATTTCCGAAATTCTTTGGGTGACCTTCGCTCTGTTCTCATCCTTTATACATGTATTCTAAAATCGATAGAGTATAGCGGCCAAAATCATATCACTTCAAATATTTACTTCTCTTTAGCTAAGTTAATATTGAGAATTGTAGCTTGACGTAGACTTTTTTTTTTGCAAAAACAAATTAATTCGTTATAAAACTTTTTTTCACGAAACATGATACTTTTTCACGACGCGATACGAAGAATTCAGATAAAAATAAAATAAAACGAATACGTTCGAATTTCCCCAAAGTTTTTCGGTTTTCGTCTCTCGACCTTCTTCAACTTCCTGAATAAAATAACAAAAACGCGAAGCCTCGAAGGTCGACTCTGTCTCAGGGACAAAGCCGTAGGGCAAATTGCGTGCTCCTTTCCAAGATATCGTCGATCTTCGTGAAACATATTCGTTATCGTATGAATACAAAAGTACAACGGAATGATAGCAGACGAGCAACAAACAGAACTTTGTTCCTTCTCTCTCGTTCAGTCATATCATTGGGATGTTAAAGAAAGAGGGATGGATAAAGAAGAAGAATAGGGATGGAAAGAAATTTGTGATGGATCGTGATATCATGTAGGAGGTAGAAAGAAGGGATAAAGAGAGATAAAAGAGAAAGAAAGAAAAATATAAAACAGAACGAAAGAGAAAGAAAAAGAGAGAGAGAATAAACATAACATCTCTTTTTCTGAGAAAAACCTTTATTTATAATTGCTGGGAGCAATCGAGACGTCGATCCTCCCAGGAGCATCGCGAATCCCTACAGACTGATTTATAAATTACCATTATTACTTGCTTCCAGGCAAAAGTCCGTAGAACATAGGACCTCGAGAGCCTCCAAGAGGTCGTAACCTCGATCTACTCTCGTAACGTCTTTCCAAACACACGTCGGACCGATTTATCGCATGGACCCGTCGAACCGGTCCTACTGCTACTTTTACAGACTAATCGTAATGATATCGTTGTTCTGGTCTAAAAATAACAACACGATGAAAATAATGATAAGTTCAATTACATATAGGTCCAAATGTATGTGCTAGTCGTTCTATTCGTTCTTATCCTATCGAAAGACTCGTACTTCTTAATCTAGAATCGGTTTTCTCTTTTTTTCAAGTATCTTTTTGATAGATATAACAGATGGTGATTTTGCAAAAGAGACAAAACGTGTAAACGATCAGCGACGATTATTTTTGGCTTCCCCCCTCCCTTGTCTCGATTGAAGCTATCAGGGTTCCAAGTGTATCGCGGATCAAACGATTAAAGATGTATGACTTCATCGAGAATTTCGATAAGATCGTTTCGGTTGAGCTAAAGAAAAAACAATTTTCGTTGTTGGTAGAATTGTTTCAACGGGAGACGATAAGTTATGATTTTAATCTCGATCCAGCAAAGATTCAATGAGAACGGTCTATCTTTCACTGATTCTCATTCATCAGCAAGTTTCTTAGACGATCGAGTTTGGATCGACCTCTAATGAAAGATCGCTCGATCGCTCATCCATGCGAGGCGGACACTGTCTCGTCTCAGCCGAGACGTCTATGAGTTCACGATACGTAACAGCTGTCTCTTTCTCACTCTCGCTCTCTGTCTGTCTCTCTTTCTTTTCTCAAGTGAGTCTGTTATCGTTCGTCGCCGAGGGAGCGAGGCGGAAAGTGGGGGCGTCAAAGACGATAGCTAGCTAATATATAAAGCTTCTTCGTCCTCCGATGGCATCAGTTTTCAAACATTCTCCGTATGTGCCGCATTAAAATAATTTTCATAAAACGATCACTCCGGTTCTACACACGCTTGATCGAAAAAAAAAATATGTGCGATAAGAGTTGAAAAATATCGATCGATTGTATCTAAACCCATCTGTTGTTTTCTCGGACGAAGAAAGACAAGAGAACGATTGATAAAAATAGTGAAAATAAAAAGATGGAAGTCTCGCTGTTTTAGCACCGATTGGATTCGGTGAACCCAATTAAAAATCTTTTTAATATCATTTGATTCGAGGAGAAACAAGCCAAAAGAGGAATCACGTGTATAGATCGACAAATCAATCGAAAGATCTTACGATTCGCTTATTAACGAGGCGAGAATTTTCGATTGCGAGTGCCACGGCTACGTCTAACCGATCGACCGTCAGACTCCAGCATCGTTATGTTCTCGATCGAATACAGCAAACAATTCCTGAGCTACCGTATACTCAAGTCGAACCGGTTCAAATACATCTGACGATACGGACTCGGACTAAGTGCTAAAAAAAGGGGGGTGCGAAGGGCTGAGGAAGAGTGGCGAGTGCGCGTGTGTATGTATTTTATGCCGGCAACGACTTTGTGTTCCTACGGTCAGCTCAGAAATCAAGGATTCAGGATTCAAGGGTTCTCGATAATCAGCAAGACCTGGAAAGTCTTGTAATCTTCGCGTTCGATGGAAGAATTGACTTCTTTGACGATTAGGCCGTAGGAAAGGAACAAGGTTTCCTTGGTACCTTCGAGAATCGAATAGTAAACTTTTCGAAGGAACGGAGAATAATATCGATCTATTAGATTGTCGAAAGAAGCGGAATGCTTCGTAAGCTATCCTGAAACGAAAAGGGAAAGGATTGCAGGCTGGTACTTTCCGAGTACCATCTCATTTAGGATTATATCTTGTACGTAAGCTAGTTCAGCTTTTTGTCCTTAGAAGGATCGGAATTAAAGTTAGGAGAAAGAGAGAGAGAGAGAGAGAGAGGAATACTAAGTTGCATTTTTTACCGAAGGACAAGCATCCGAAAGAGATCTTCGATCGAAGCAGCAATTAAAACCGAAATCTGCACGTCTTTGGTAGACCCGACGAGGTTCTTCTTTAAAAGGCAGCAAAGGGAAAAAGGGAAAGAAAAAAAAATGATCGTTTACGTTCCGGGCAGAATGCCAAGCCACGTTGGTCCCTACGGTGCCGCTCGTTATCCTGGCACCCTGCTAGGAGCGATCCCGGGTTTTTACAACCCGGTTTCCGGTTACTCCAACTCGAACTACTACGGGGGCTTGGGCCAGCAACACCAGCATCACCAGCATCACCAGCTCCACCAGCAACGCCAGGGATCGCTAGACCTTCCGGTTTGGCCTCGAAGGATGCCGGCCGAGGAGGAACTGGGAAACTCTCCGAGCGTCGCTCTAGTCGGCCTCGGAGTATCCTCTCCTGCTGGACTCGGAAATGGAGGACCGCCGAGTCCTGCCCACAGCGACTCCGATGCCTCCAGTTCCAGTCTCGAGCTAGGTTCTGTTCGGAGGGGTGAAAATGCCCAACTCAAATGCAGGTAAGAATATTATCAATGCTATCTACCAATACACTTGGCGAGTTGTCTATCGAATATTTCTTCATATAGCATAATAAACGTTGTAGATAATAAGATAATGATACGTTATCGATAGAGAGATATATGATACGATTAATAATTAATAGATTAGCCAATAAGTACATCTTTCATACTCGATCAATTCGTTTCCACAAGATTTCTCTAACATTCGATATTATCATTTTTTAAGTTTGGACGTATTAATACTTCGTTCGATACGTTAAATTGTATCGCGAGTCTCTGCCGAATTTATCTTCCTTTATAATATTTTATATTATCTCTCCGATTATTCTATAGCGAGAACAATCTGTTTTTAGCAGCTAGTTCAAATGCTGTGGAATAGAACCGAAGGGATAACATAAGACGCAATTACTAATATAACCCAAAAAATTAGACGTGCTCGAAATGAAAGAAAATATCTGAAGAAAGAGAAAAATTCAATCGGATTCTATAATGACATATTAGCTTTCCGTAATATTTCCTGATACTTGGTGATAGCATTTTATCTAAAGTCGCCCCTCTCATAGTCTCTCTTCGGAACATTATCTAAAGACATTTTTGTTTCTTCACGTCGTTTGAAGTAGCTTAAAGATTATGCATACCCCCTTATCGCGTAAAAACAAATGTTCTAATCTTGGTAGAAGCCTCTTTTTACCTCTTTTATCCTTCTTCTTTCTCTTCTTCCTCTTCTACGCATACACTTTACAATGATAATGGCAGAATGACAAACGTTATATTCTCGCGCCATCTGTGAGTTTGCGTTTTATCTGTAAACATTGAGTTTATTGCACTTTCAAAACAACTGACAAAAAATTTCGCGATCTTGTTTTGATCAATAAAAATAATTTGATTATTTTAATATTACTGATCGAGAATGTATCAACTCGAATATTATTTAAAAATAGGGAGACATTTTAACTTCTTTATCTAGCCGTTGTTTCTGCTTGTTTCTCTCTTTCTTGCTTTTGAAACGACATTTTAATTTATCTCTCTTGTACACTCCTACACACACGCACGTGTGCATGTATAAAATATACATGTGCGACGCGTCATATTCCGGTTGCAACTAGTTTACTGTATCTTAAGAGTTGGATGATATCAAAGATCTCTCGAGTATATTCTAAGCAGATTTGAAAAGATTCTCATTTCTAGTTTGAGTTCGATGACTGTAAAACTCGGAAAGCAAAACTGTTTTGTTTCACGTCGAGACAAGTTTTTTCATGTGTAGACACAAACACAAGGTAAAAGAGTTAAAAGGAAAAGAGAACACGACGATACTTACGAAGTTTCGAGTTTTAATTTTCTTCAAATTTTACGATTACATTCAATATGTCACAAAATACGTCCATGTGTAAAATAATTTCCAGTGAACATTCTAGAAAAACGCGACGAGTATCGAAAGAAAGACTTATATATTCAATATGAATTACTTTTTCGATTATTAGTTCATCATAATTATTATTTTCATTAATCGATTCTTATAAAACTTATAAAAATATCGTGAAACGAATAAATTCTGCGTAAAAAAAACGAACTCTTTCCTGATAGAATTACGAAAATGATTAGCAACATGAGGTTTGATTTACGTAAATATTTTTTTACGATTTAACGTACGAATAAAAGCAAAAAAGTAAAATCCTATGATTAAAAAAAAAAAAAAAAAAAGGAATATTACTTAAAATAATATTTCTGCGTACGTAGATACATTCAACTCTCGTTATAAGACTTCAATGAATTATCATCATCGGTTGTCTTCGATAAAAAATTTTGGAAAAGGACGAACTTACGTAAATTTCTAAAGAAGGAAAATTTTTCCGTCGTACCTGGCACGTGGCGATTACGTGAAAATTTCAAAGCCTTATCGTCGAGAACAAAGACGCTATCGCTCTATTGTAAATTAAAAGATACAGATGGATTTGCGTCAAAGACGATTCGATCAAGTCGCAGGATATCTCATAGTAGATCATTTTAAGAGAGAAGAGGGAAAGGGGAAGAGAGAGAGATAGAGAGCGAAAATGGAATCTTTCCAACTTGTAAAGAATCGTTCAATGAATTCGTTTCTGTACGTTAGTAACACACAAAAATCGAATCTTTTTCTCGATCGTTAACGTAAGAATATATTCCTTAAAGGCACCTTGATCTACGACCCCCTGTTGCACGTATCCGATTAACGGAATACAAAGTCACTGGACTACGAGAGAGAAAGAGATAAAAACTTAGGACGACCAACAAATAAACTAGTGTCAAATGACGCCAATCGCAAAGTGGTCGGAATTGATATCAATTGTTCGTACGATTCGTGGCGGATATTTATGACGCAAATCGTACGACGATAATTTCGATGTATGTACATCCAAGTCTGATCTATGTATATTTATATTACATCCGATCATCCGAATAATCCCGATGTCATCTTTATATATACTTTGTTAAGGCGCAAATGATTTCGATTCTTGCTCCCTCGAAGCCGAATTACAGTCGAGATTGAAACAACTGCGTTTCTATTCTTGCAAAATTGTGTCTTCGAAAGGTCAAGTCGAAGTTGATAAGTCGAGTTCGAGAGAGTAAGATTACTCATCCATTCAGAGAGAATAATCTTAAGATATCGCATAAGAATAGACAGAAGATATAAATCCATGTAAGCAAATAATTCCAAGATGGGATTTTTCTTACAGATGGCAAAATTGTGGCCGATGGTTCACGTCATTGGAACAGCTTGCTGGACATGTTGCGAGACTGCATGCTGCGCCTGGTGCTCGAGGATTGTTTTACTGCGGATGGGAAGGATGTGCGAGAGGTGAACGTGGATTTAATGCCAGGTAAGGAAACTTCTTTTTTCAAAATGTGAATTAATCGGCAATTAAGAAAGATAATTGATATTTTTTTGATCAGGTACAAGATGTTAGTCCACGTCCGTACGCATACGAACGAGAAACCACATCATTGTTTTCAATGCGATAAAAGCTTCAGCAGGGCGGAGAACCTAAAGATTCACGCTAGATCCCATACTGGCGAAAGACCGTATGTCTGTCCTGTCGAAGGTTGTAATAAGGCCTATTCTAATTCTTCGGACAGATTCAAACATACCAGAACTCATGCCGTCGATAAACCGTACTGTTGTAAAGTACCAGGATGTCCAAAAAGGTACACGGATCCTTCGTCCCTGAGAAAGCATGTGAAAACTTACAGGCACTACGTAAACAACAATGATAAAGTGCAGGAGAAGAATTTTGATGAAAATAGTTTACAAGATAAAACGAGATTCGATGCTACCTCACCTGAGAAACAGAGCAGTACCACCCATTCCGAGTCCGATAAGAAAGACTCCAGTATCGAAAGTAGCAACACCTCTTGCTCGAGCCCAAAGGCGAGCAATAGCTTCGAGGAGCAGAAAAATTTTGTCGAATGGAACAATATGTACAATCTACAAGATCAACGGAAGGAACAGGAACTCGTGCAAAATTCATATGCACAGGAAGTAAAAATCTATTCGAAAATCTATGACGACAGTTACATAATACCGGATAGAATTCAAGTGAATCCGATTTATGCAAATACGGCTGGTAATACGATTATAAAGGGATCCGTGATGTCTCCCCGTACCAGTCCAGGACACGTTCCAGATACATTGCCCATAAGAATCGGAATGCAATCGACACCGATAAAAGCCGAAGAACCCATGGAATGTCAAAGCAAAATAAGCACAGTTGATTACAGAAATATCGATTCCATCGTGAATAGCACACCATGCAAGAAGGAGAACAACTCAATCGGTTGCGATACTGTAAGAAACTCTGTGATAAAGCGAGCCGAAGACGTTAAGATGGAAGTGATCGAGCAAAAGCTAACAAAGGAGGAGACCAAAAAAGATATGGTTGAGTGCTGCTGCCGTCACAAATGTTGCGTTCATAACAACGATAATATTTTGGAGAAAACCAAGATACTTTCTGATCTTATTCTCAAGTCGCAAAATCCACTCTTTCGACATCTTCTTGGTTCGGTGGATCTGCAGTATGGTTTACAAAACATGTGGAGTAATATCGTCGACAATACCAATACCTGCGGACAAGACCTTAGAGTCAAAAATGAGAATATCACCGAAATAGAACAAGATCTTCCATTGGACCTGACAGTCAACAAGTAATGGTGTATCTAAAGGAAATTTCCATAAAAATTTATCAAAAGGCTTATCTATAATTTGTGCCTCAATAGGTTTTCAAAATGTAACGTATGTATGTATGTGTATTCCCAAGTGTTAATCATTTGAAATTGACAAATGTCGAAAGACAATTAGTAGACGTAAAATGGACTTTGTCTTAAATTATAATATTAGGAGTTATATAAAAATTAATTAGTATTGACAATTTTCACTGTATAAGCCGGCGCCATTGATTGTGTACACATAATCAATAAGATCTTCTGTACAATTCGAAGTCACAATCAATTATCGATACACTATTACGATGTTTTATATTAAAAAACATATATATGTAATATATGTAAATAGAAAAAATATATATACAAATATTATATATATCTGTACGCACGTTCGTACAAGCGGTCCACCTGAATATTAATAAGTGGGAAATGTGATTTCCCGATTCGAAAAGCGCGTTCGACTACAGAAAAATATTGAATAAAAATATATTATTTATGTAAAAATCATTTATTCTTTTTAAATGTAACAAACCCCCAACACTGTTATTATTCTTTTTTTTCGGCATCGCATAATCTTTCTTTCAACAGTAATGAAATGACATGATGTGTGTAGGCTTTTTGTCATCATGCTGCTTCTTAATAAGCGTGTACAACGACGTAAGCAGCAGATAATGCACATAAATCATATTTAGTAACGAAATTAATATGTATCCATTATAAATGGAAACCCTTTCTTTTGTTTTGTTTTGCTGCATTACTCATTTTTAATGATGATGGACAGACTTATGGAATGATAACACATATGGCACCAGTTGTTAACAAACGTATTGGATAAAGTATTCGGCAATTTCCGTAAACTTCGATCGAATCGCAATAGTTTGTACAACACTGTCGATATGTTATCCGATGCGATCAACATATCACAATCCTTCGAGCGAATGCGTTCGCATAATTTTATACTCTTTGCTATAACGTTCTTCAGGGTATACTGTGACTCAGTAGAAGATCTGACATACCGTCTTTAATAATTTTTAGACTTTCCAAGTCGGCATTTATCGTATCGATAAGTTGAGCCATTCCCTGTTGCTCCATGCTCAAATACTAAAATAGTAATTTAATGAATGAATCGTTAATACGAAGAATCTTGAAGGGGAAAAGAAAAAGTTAATATTGTAGACGAATGTTTCACGTACCGTTTTAATGTCATCTTGTGCTATTGGATCCATTGTATATCTTTCTTGATTTTGGCTATCTATATGTCGTCTCATTCTTAGCTGAGACAACATTTCGCTGATTCTTCCTTTAAATTGTGTAGGTGCACTTATTTGAGAATGCATAGCTTCGAATCTACGGGTCAAAACTTCTTCCTCTGGTTGTAATGACAAACCGACCTTACGCGTAATTTCCTGACGTACCAATACCTGTAAAATAAAAGAATTATTTCGTAAGCTGTAAAAGAAAATTAAACTATATTTCCGACTAATAAATTCATTTATGTTATAATTAATTTTTCTCATACCTGTAATACTCTGTGTTGTAGTTCTAATAATATTCTCCTGTGTTCCTTTAACCTTGCTTGCGTAGCAGTATGTTGTCTTTGTAAACCTTGAATTCTTTCTGCAGCCATATCTAGAAAAGCTCTATGCCTAGCAGTCTCTTCTTTTTGACATTTCAGTCTATACTTCACTTGCTGAAAGCCTATCATCGGTACAGGAATATACATCTCAGGATTTGGATTGTCCAATTGAGCCTGTTTCCACAATCGTGGATCGATTGAACAAGGTGGATTATCTAAATATTCTTTCAATTGAGTAGGATCGAGTTTAACAAATGGAAATAAGTCCTTTACACCATTTTGTACAAGTTGCTGTTTTTGCATAGGCTGAGAAAGATAAGCAACCAATTCATTAGCAGGAATCTTTCTTGAACTTCCAGTTACCCCTTTTTCAGAAATGAAGATAGTCACTTGACTTTTATTTTTTCCTGTAGACTTTATACTATCAATCATCACTGTTAAGTTAGGTTTATTTCCAAGAATGCCGTTTAAAAATGCAATTAATTGTTGTTTGCCTTCTGTTACATTTTTTTCTTTCTTTTTAAAACAAAGTACAACCAATCCATCATTATTATCTGCATCGGGAATACGGCTATAGCCAATGGCCTTAAACCTACATAATGGATTTTCTTGATCTAAATCGATCGGCGGTGCATTTACCGAATAATACGCCTTCCCAGTACCCCATAATGCTTGAATGAGATTCCATCTAGCGATTGTATTATCTCGTTCGTCATTGTAAAGTTGACAATTAAACACAGCATTATAAAGCGCTTCAGAAATACCGCTAGACTGTTGTTGCTGTTGTATTTGTTGCTGCTGTTGCTGCGTTTGTATTCCAGTTCCAAATCCAGTAAAACCAGTGGAACCGAAAATATTACCTGTTGTTTGCGTGCCAAAACCTGTGATGGCAGTTGTTGTTGTAGGTTTCTGGCCAAAACCACCAAAACCACCTATAGACGAAGAAAAACTTGTTGATGGGACCGTATTTGTTGTGCCAAATCCACTAAATAAACTTGGTGCAGAGGTTGTAGTTGTAGTTCCAAATCCGCCGAATCCGCCAAATCCTAATGAGGTTGTAGTTGTCGCTGTACCAAATACACCAAAACCAGTTGAAGAAGCAGGAGTGCTGCCAAACGTTGAAGGAGTCCCAAATCCAGTAGTTGTAGACGCCGAAGTGGTACCAAAAGTTGGTCCTGTACCAAAACCACTGGTAGCCGGAGTACCGAATGCTGGTGTTGTTCCAAAACCAGTACTTGGTATAGTGCCAAAACCTGTAGCTGCTGGTGTTCCAAATCCTGCACCAGTTCCAAATCCAGTAGTTTGTGTCGACGGGGTACCAAAGAGATTAGAAGTTGAAGTCGTTGGCGTACTGAATCCAAAAGCTGGAGCTCCAAATCCTTTTATAACAATTAACTTGAAGTTAAAGAAAACTAATTTCTATGATTCCTGTGATTGAAAATAATAAGTAGTAAAAATATGAATATTCAATGTGAAGTTAACTAATTTTTAGATTTTACTAACTTTTGTTTATATGAATTTAGAGATGTCAATAAAACATATATTAAAAACAAAAGTTTAGATTCATTAATGATAATCCATATTATTCATTTATATTACATTTATATGTATGTATATAAATTATGAAAAATTGCAGAAAATTATAAATGTAAAAATATAATATTTATTAAGAAATATTGGAAAGATAGAACATATATTGTATGTTAAAATACGAATGTGTTTTAAAACAAATTAATTTGTGTATCAAAGTTCTATAAAGATCTTTACTTTAGATCAGAAAAAAATATAAAACAAGACAATGTCATTCATGAGTCAACAAAATCAGTTGCACGTAAGATTTCAAAAATTGTCATAAAGATATTCAATGATTTGAATTTGAACTAAATATTATCTTTACACTGCAGCATCCTAACTTTAAGGATATGGCACTTAATCTTTTAAAAGGTGTGACATCATCAAGCACCAAATTAGTTTTAAGACAAATCAATCCCCCATCTTCAGATTCCTCTACTGAAATGTTAAATGAAATTGGTACTACTGATCAGGCAATTGGAGTATGTATTCTTAATTATAATTCCAATCAGATTTTTTATATTATTGTTTACTATTATTGCTTTTAGGATGTTACAGCAGAGATTATGATAACAACGATAGGAAAAATACCAAGCGAAATGTATTATCTAGAAGATACTGCATCAAACATAGGAACAAGTATAAGTCAAACAAGTGTATCCCGTTCCGTGAACGATGTTATTCATACCACGATAAAAAGCAATATTACTGTGACTGGATATACGGCTCGTTCCGTAGTGTTTCTTATATTAACCATCGCATGTTTGATTCTTTTATTTCTATGTTGCATCACAGCATGTATGATATCAAAAACAAGAAAGAAAAGCT
This sequence comes from Vespula vulgaris, assembly GCF_905475345.1. Taxonomy (NCBI): domain Eukaryota; kingdom Metazoa; phylum Arthropoda; class Insecta; order Hymenoptera; family Vespidae; genus Vespula; species Vespula vulgaris. The sequence goes on along the minus strand of NC_066590.1, from coordinate 8,183,937 downwards.
ACTTTTTTAGTAGAAACGATATTGATTGTGATCCAGAATGTAATGGATTAAATCGGCCACTTCTTCGAACGGAAAAAGTGTCGGATACAACCAGTAAAACAAGTAGTAGCTATTTGAAAAAATGATAAATTACTGAGAAATATCAAAGCGTAGGAAGTATGTAATGTTCATACTAAAAATGGACGTCTTAGAAATTTCGCGCCAGAAATGCAAACTACTCTAACCTCTAAATTTGCACGCTTTGTATTACTTAAATATCCGTACCGTATTTTATTGGGAAATATTTAATTGACAAAAGCAATCTTTCATAACAAAAACTAGTAAACAAGAGAAATTACAGGGCATTTGTCGGATGAAATACAAATATCATGAGCATGATATAACCTAAAATAACGTGAGTTACCTAGCTTGATCGGTGTGGGAGCTGCAGTTGCTGTCGAACCAAAACTAAAGGAAGAAGCCGGTGCTGATGTGGATGTTCCAAAGCCTGTTCCGAATGACATTTTGTGATAACTGATTCACAAATAAGGAAAAGAAGACACCGTGCGCACGAAATGATACTCAACTACGATAAGCACGCACTGCTATGAAGTGACAACGGCGCTAGCAAACATGGCGGAATGTACTAAAAAAGTGCAAGTTGTAATTTATTCTAAACACTGCAGATGGCGCTGAATTTGAAATACATTTTGCACCAATTTGATTTTAGATTATAAAGAAATCACGAAAATGTATTATTTAAATTACGATTTCTTAATTACGTTTTTAAATTGATAACCTTCTATCCAAATTTATAATGTATGTAGATTTGGTTTAAAACAGTACTGATCTTTTTGCTGTTTTTGTCACATGTACGTCGTACAAAAAACATTTATACTTAATCTTATATAAAATATAGATATATTTTTTAAACTGCCAATTGATTTTTATTTTCGATGAAATATATATTATAGTTTTTATTTTAGATGAAATGCATAAGATATAAAAGTAGAGTATATGCAATACCATAACTAGGATTTGTAAAAATATAAAAATGCTTTGTTAATTTTGAATAATATACATTTTATATATATATATATATTTATCTATTAATATTATTATATAAATTTATTTGTTATATAAGACGAATTAATCATGTTTAAAATGTCTTTTGAAAGAAAGTACAAAAAAGTGATCACAGCAAAGCTTCTATCGACCTACATACATATCTACCCATCCAAAAAGAAGAAAAAATCTTTCTACATTTCGTGCTATTGAAAGTAATAGATTTTTTGTTCTCTCATATATATTGTTCTTATGTCCTAGTCATCTATATGTCCAACGGAGTTGATAATAAATTATTGATAATCAAAAAAAGATATTCAGTCTTTTTGTGCCCTAATCACTGCATACGGAGAATCACTATATACAACAAACAAAAAAATGTTCATCATTTAAGTAACGCATTAACAAAATTAAACAATCCGGACAATTCTAATACATTTGAAAAGAAAAAGACCTAAACTCTTTACATAGAAAATAATTATTGTCTTTTGATTGGGAAAACTTTTTTGTTTAAATGCCGATTTTTAACTATGCCAAATTTCGATTTTATTTTATATTTTTCTCTAACTGTTATAATATGCCGGATTATGAGAAAACAAAAAGTTTTACAAAATTTAAAATAAAATATGATAATTTTCGATATATACTCTTCAACTTATCTTTTCTTTTTTATATTGTATAATCTTCATTTATTTGTATTTCATATCTCCAAAGGTGTCTTAACTCATGTACAATCAAACGATTTAAAAAGTCCATTTTCTCAAATACCCTAGCAGGTATGTAAAAATTTTAATTAATGAATCTTTTTCAAATTAAAATGAATTCATTGCACTTTAATAAAATAATTAATTTATTGATGCTTTTGAATTTATTGAAACAGTCAAAAATATTGAAATGAAGTATAAAAAAATATAATACTATAATCTGTGATATATTCTTTTAATCTAATAATAGTTTCTATGAAATTTTGATAACAGCAAGAAGAATTGAAGAAAGAATATTTAACCAATTTGATTAAATCGAAAAATGTAATCACGGTATACGCACGATATTATAGGAGTTATGCAGTATAATTTGATTGAAATTAACGAAAATATTTATAAGATTTGATTAATATAGGATGGAATAATAAGATCACATAGAGTTTTTAACGAAGTTTATAATTGAAAAACTTAAAAATAAATATCTTCACATATACCAACGTACATATAAGATACTTTCTTCAACATTTTGATAATGCTATCATAAATATACAATTTGAGCATGTTGTTTACTTGACCCTAAATAAATGAGATACAATAAAAAATATTGTGGATATGCTCACGATATAACGAAATTAATTATTTTTTTAATGAAATTTCTAAAGAAAGCGCAGATCAATCGATAAAACACGCACGTTTCAACTTTTGTATTTATAGTTTACGTTTTAATCTACGTTGTACGTACACGATAATAATGATGATGATAATGATAATGATGTTGATAACGATGATGATAGTAATGATGATGATAATGACGACGACGACAACGACGACGATGACGACGACGACGACGATGAGGATAATAACAATAATTTGCAAATTGCAGTTAAATCGCGTTATCACGTTTTAGAGATGCGAAACAGTTCTTCTTTTTTTAGTAAATTATACAATTATGAGAGTGGACAGTTCTTACCATATTAACTAATAAAATTGTATTTCGGAATTATGGATAACATTTGTTCCTGCCCAATACAAAAAAAAAAAGCTTTTAAAATCGAGTAAAGATTGCACAGATATGCTTAATACTAAATTTTAGAAGATAGCTTTGTCGTAAACTTTTAGCCCGTTCGTGCATATTGCTTTGACATTGTAGCTGATGATATTCTTGTAATCAGCCGATGTTGTCCGTATCTAGAAACAAGAAGTCAGAAACCATATCCTTGAAATATAGCGAGAAAATCCTAAAGAAGTATAGCCATTCATAAATAATAATGCAAGTATCAAATGTATAATGTGAATTTCTTTATAAAATAAGAAATATTTATATCGTGGACGATAAAATTACAATAACATACCTCATCAAGACTCCCAAATTATTTATGAATGGTCGGACTAGCGTTTAAATCTCGTTAGCATTTTTTTTTGTCAATATTTGTTTTACTTGCAAATAATTAGCAATATCAATTGTTAGCGCGAAAGCATTAAATTTAAACGTTACAAAATTTGGGAGCAGACTTCATGAGGTTTACATCGGTTAGCAAATAAAGAATAACGAGTATTGTCTAACGAGATTTAACTGCAATTGTTTCACATAATTTATCTGTTCAGTAATAAACGATATTTGATGTCACAGAGATAGAAATTCGTTTTGGTGACAAAGAAACCTACCACATCTCTTTATCCTATTTGTATAGATTCAACTTTCGATTATGCAAGAATAAATAAATAAATATTTTGTATCTTCTGTCGAATTCTATCGTCAAGAAACGATCGGATATAAGTTATTTGTTTGGACCCGGGGAATTTTTGACCTGGTCAGTAATTTGAATAATTACAAATTTACATTTTATGTAGGATTTGCAAAAAAAAGTTGGACCCTTGGGTAATTTGATAGGTGATTCGAACCCAGATCTTTCGATTTTCTAACCATTAAATTATCCAAACCCTCAGGTCAACCTTCTCACGAATGCCTACTTATTAGAAATGGAGGTGCTTGCTCCTACATTTATAAATGAAAAATCGTCCAAAATAATATATAGGTGTATATCAGATATCGAAAATCAATATTTCGATCAAGGAATATATTTAACATGTATGGTTGGTCCTTAAGATTGAATTCCATAAGGTAATATCAAATGAGAAATTGTGCTATGGTCTGTATGTTTCTTTTTTTTGTTTGATACTTTGTATTATTTTGTATATTGCGTATGCATCATTTTCGAGCATCGATTCAAATATTTCATATCGTATCGAATATTTTATCTTTCATCTCCAACCGTATAATAACTTGGAAAAAGAATACTGTAGTCGTTATAGAGAAAGAGAAAGGGCGAGAGAACGGCTTGAAATGGTCTAGGCCGAGATTTGATCCATTCATCATCAAATTAGAATTTCAAATGACGTTTAATCGAGTTTTCTACTTACACGAAGTTACGAATTCGACCACGTATTTACGCGCATGGGCGATATCGGATACTTCAGACGGTTCAACATTTACACATTTACACGAATATAGAAATCTAGAATACGTTTTCGTAGAAGTAGCATTCGTACGAATCTAGGCAAGTAGACGTCGAGCATCGCATGCTTACTAATTTTAACACAAAATTCGACTTTTTCCTTTACTATTATTTTCTTTCTCTTACCTTTTTCTTGAGAGGTAACAGTATCTTTTATTTGTGGTACATACGTGGAATACCGCCGACAATGACTATTGCATGATACCATAGTTTTGGTCAAAAAAAATACACAAAACTTTGGTCTACTCGAAACGTCTCCGAATGAAATGAGGTTGAATTGATTGGGGTTTATAAATACGATTCCGACAACTCAAAATCGGAAGCGGAAGCTCGCGAGGATCTTGTATTAACAGAAATACCCCCACCGATTGCACTGTCCGAAGTTCCCTCGCCGGTTACAAAATCGGCTACGATCAAGGAATCCTTTCCAATATTTCCACCCCCTCCTTTCAATGCATCACGTTCGGCAAGCTTCTGTTTCAAAAGCTTTATTTTCTCTTCCTTCTGCTCCGACGAGGAGATAAACAAAAATATACAAATGATTGTTCGATGTTCATAGTACTTAGATCGATATAAATAATCAACATTTTTACCTCGGCAATGAGTTTTTGTAGTTCATCATTCTCACTCAATAATTTTTGATATTTTTCTTCGTCCTCCTTTGACAATCCTACGTCAGGATTATATTTTGATTCTGCCTTGTCCCTAGGATGTCTAATCACTTCTATTACCTTCGGTACAAAGATCAACGCCATGCTGAGAAAGCAACAAAATATAATTGCTAATGCTACGAAAGCAAAACTGGCATCTTGTTGACTGGCTATAACCATTGTAACAGGGGCAGTTATCAGGCATAATACAACTACGTTATAAATTGACATGCCTACGTATCTAGAATCATTGATTTGTTTCACTTTGATACTCCTCGTTTCGTATGCTAAGAATAATCCAAAGACCAGTATAACACCTTTGTAACCATAGATCATCCCTAGAACAATCATTTTCACGTTTGATCGATATAAACTTTAAAATCGAATTTGAAATCTTTTGTATCTTCTCTTATATAAAATAAAAAGAAAATATATACTAACCCAGCCATATGCTATTATGTTCGCTCTCGCAATGCTCTAATTCTGGTCTTATTCTCGCATCGTCGTCTCCGGTTGGAGGTGATTCCAATGGGAAAACCTCGATTTGTCTTTGCAAAGGATGGAACCCTTGCCATGTGCTAAGCAGTACGATGTCGATTGCCAATAATCCGCTTACCATCGTATACAGCTTCCACGGTTGAATCTTCTTCTGTATAGACGAAACTTTTTGTTTAGCCATGAATAACTAAAAAGAATGGAGAACGGGTTAAAGATGCAGGACGTACGAGTGAAATCCATAAAACTATATCCTAACTGGATGTTGTAAAGCGACAAAATCGTTGTCGTCCAATTGACTGACCAATACGATATTTAAAAAAAAACAGCACATTCTATGATCGCGTTCAAATCGACAACAAATACGATACGGCAATGTCGTATTTGTCGAATGCAATGTTTGAAGTTCAAACTAATTTGTTTTTTGTCACATAGTAAGGCTTGATAAACTAAATATTACAACACTTCCTAATGTTTTGTACTAATTTTTAGTCTGCGTATAATACGTACGTTGACTAAAATATATACGTTTATTGATTTTCGTTAAAATATTTATATATTTATTTATAAATTTACAATAAACCAATTGATGAATAAGCCAGAAATAAATTAGGTCTAATAATATTTTACTTATTGAATATCTTTGACGGCGACTAACATGTTTATAAATATTTCGTTTCTTTTTTTTTTAGAATCGCATTTTAAATTCTATCACGTCTATAACAACAATGTATAATTCCGCGGAGTTATTGATTTTTTAAGTGCAAAAAAGGCTTATTCTACGGTCGCGAATAATACTCGACAGCCAGTAGTATATGGACAATATTGCATCGGTTAATTGAAGGACAATAATTTTGTTGCTGTGCGACATTTAATTAGGACATAGGGTAACTCGTGCTGGGTGTTCACTATGTACATACATAAACTTCTATTAGGGGAAAACATTAGATATGAGCATTAGAAGCGTAAAAAAATATGGTAAAATTACTAAATAACCACTATTCGAAAAGGAAGTAAACGCTATTTCTGAAAATTATGCACTATGCAAACTAACTATAATAGACTATCAATCGAATGATCGTTTCTACTTACCTTCGCCTGATCGGCTTTCGTTTTAGTAGTGAGTCTGTGAACTCGCCATACTTTACTGAACATAGCACCGAACGCAAGAGTAAAACCGGTGGATAACATCCAGGCTCTCGCCTGACAAACTCCTGGATATTCACCTGGTGAAACGAATCTGCCATCGATTCCAAGAAGAAATACAGATATGAAACAGGCTATCACACCCGCCAGCATGATCGTGTTACATACCGGATGAGAAGACATAATCACCCTACAAAATCAACAGCAACAAGTGAATAAAGTAAATCAATGAAAGAGTACATAAGTTGGATATAGAATGTTGCTTATCAAACGAAATGCTTCCACACCTTCGATGCCTATTCCAGACGTTAAAAATAATCAATACAATAGCTATAACAATCCCGACAGACGATATAGTTCCCATACATATGAATAAAGGCAGTGATACCGTTCTTAGCACCGTCCTTACTATCGTTCTATCTTGAGGTACTTTTCCACCTATCCAACGCTCCATGTTTCGCCATGTAAGATTGTCGCTTTGCGTATCATAATATCCTAACTTAACGTACTTTCCATCGATTACTTGCTCGATTTGTGTCAATGCAATCCTGTCACCTTGCGAACTAAAAGCTACGTATCCCTGTAGAAAGGTTCGAAGACATTATTGAAGATAGACGTAATTAAATATACAAAGTGTTTCATAAAATGTGGCCAACCACAACTTCAAGGACGAATTCTTGATCGTTAAGAAAATCTGACCTTGAAAACTTTCATCAAAATGAATCACGAATTGAAGAAACATCTGGTAAAGTAGCGGACACATCATTTTTATGCACCCTATACATTTGAACATTTTTTACATACGGAAACTCCTAGAAATTGCGTCGAGTTGATAGCCGAATAAATCTCATCGGCGATTTCCTTGTCGGTGTAGGTAAAGTTCTTCAAGCTCTTGCCGAGTTTACTTAACTTCTCCATAGTTTTGTTAAAGGCTAATATATAGAAAAGCGTTTTTAGCGAGCAGCAAGATTCTGATCTTTTATAGAACGGATACTTCAAATTTCCAGCTTTCCGTTCATTTTCAGATTATTGTGCTCTAACAAAAGTCCCTTTCGAGGATATACATTTATATATGTTACACCCTCGTTGGAATCTTCGTCCCATTGTATTCGTACAACAGAAAATCGATAAAACTGAAAATGTGTCAAGTATCCGAATACTTTTTATATTTATACCAATGACACGCTTACCTAATGCTACAGACCAAACAGCGTCGTACGCGAGTGGAGCTTCCTGATAACCTTCGGGATACCGATTGTTATCGATCTCATATCCATCGTCCTTCAACATTTTGTTCAATCTTTGTCTGAAATCTTCCGACGTCATACCGCTGATAGTCGTATCGTTATTTTGATTCCACATGAGAGCCTCGGTCGTTAAATGACCTTCAGCAGCTTGTCTCATTTGTTCCTTAGTACAAACGATATTCTCCTTATCGAGATTCACCTCGAACCAATTGTCCTCATACCATCCGATGAAAAACCAAACGTAACTCTTCCCATAAAGATTGTGACGATACAATTCACAGAGTACTCTTCTCGCAGCTACTACATAAAAGAGACCGACAATTATTCTAGCATCTTGTCTACGTAGATTCCTCACAGCGTCCGAAGGATCAGAGAGGAAGCTCTGACGTGTGACTATTTCTATTCCTGCTTCTTTACAGCGTGCTTCTAGATCTTCTACTGTCTGTATCGTGAGAAAAGACATACAAAATATTAGACAATGATCAAGCAATATTATCTAGGAATACGTATATACTATTATTTAAGAATAATCCAGAAACAATATAAATGGACTGACAGAAATGAACACTTCCTCGGCTTGCTGCAATATGGCAACACGCGACCAGCCGAATTTTTGTAGGAGTTTGATTCTCGTGGGGTTATGCACGGTGGCGGATGGATGTGTCCTGAATAAAGTCGGGAATCGATTCCTGTCTGATAAAGCTGGCGACGAGGCACCATAACATAGCTGAAAAAATAGTTCGTTCGATCGTCCTTTTTTATTATTTAATTTCGAAGAAGAAAGACAGTGATTACTTACGACAACCAAGTTCCACATTTTTGCTGCTTCAGCAACAGTGGTACAAACCGTGCTACATCCGGCCAAGAGCATCAGTTTATGCGGCTTGTAGTAGAGCAAATTGTACATTACCGAGGCACCAAGGCCAGGTTCGCACTGAAAAGGGGAATATAATGAATTAGTGTATGACATATTACTTACAAACTATATCTAGCCGATTAACGACTCTTACCTCGCTGTCATTTGAGTGTAATTTCAGAATGAAACCAGGCAACAAATTCTTTTCACGATTAACGTCATCTAATGCCAAATTCACGGCTGGCATACATGCCTAATTACAAATACATTATATATCTTTATATAATACTTTATTTTAATATACTCTATATATACGATATGAAAGAAAACCAATCCGAATTAATGACGGTATTTAAATAACGGAAATAAAATGTTTTCTCGTAAGTTAGAAATGAAATAGGGAAAAAAAAATTGACAGGATGATTCATTGAGTAAAACCCCAAGGTAGTTGAGGTCATTGAGTCAACCCCGTGATAATTCACGTAACAATCACTTATAAAGTGTAAAACATGTTCCTTTCACTAACCTGACCACCCTGCCAGCCACCCTCTCCATTTATCGGGAAAATACCACCGATATGAAGGACATTGTCGTTCTCATCAGAAGGTGGTAACGAAGCGATGATCGTACGAGCTACTGTTAAAATGGTGATCATTAGGATCAACATTCTGTTGCTAAATCTTTCTCTCTTTATTTCTTTCTTCTATTTCTCTTTTCGTATCTTTAAAATTATCCCTATGACACACCCAATGAACGCGATCTTGAGAAGCGCACTTTTTTCGTACCCTTCATTCTCTCTTTACACCAGCCCTATTTTGAACTCGATTAAAGGGACGTTATTTTCACCCCTTCCGAAAAATTCTCCTTTAACTTTCTTTCCCGCGTGAGAGTGCGTTCACTCGAAACGATCAATCCTTCAAATAAATCGACGAACTACTTGGTGCGAACACTCGATCATTATTATAGGCAAAGGAAGTCTATCGAACTCACGACCAATCTTATTGTCCGTGTTAAAGTGCTTTTCATCGAAGACGGAAGCTTCGCGGGAGCTTTCATATTGATTCCATCCCGGGACTCGAGCGAGGATAGTAGTGGGGATAAAGGAGGTGGCTCTCAAGAACGCTCGTACATATCCCCTGCTACACTATACAGATCGATAAGAAAATTATAGCAAACGTGCATTGTACGACAATTCTTTTTTTACAAATTTTATAGCGTAATCTGACTTGATATAACATATATATCTTATATTAATTGTAAGAAAACATTTGATAGATTTTAAATTACTTCTTCGTAGTGTACCCTTGCTTGGTCGGTAAGTTAGAACTCAACAATACCATGATCAGTGAGGAACGCTCATGAGTTTGTTGTGAATCAAAGAAATTATTCTTTTCAAAGACAAAAGTGTGTTATTATTAGATCAAATGGCAGCACAACGTGCATTACCACAGAGCAAAGAAGCCTTGTTGAAATCGTATACAACGCGATTGAAGGATGATGTTAAATCGATGTTAGAAAATTTCGAAGGTGCGTCCTAACCTCAAACTTTCTTTCTTGTACTTTTAACATTAATTTCGAACGTTCTTTATTATTATCTTTCCTTTTTTATTTCTAAAACTATTTTTGAAAGAATTCTCTTTATATTCAATTGCTTTATCTTCAGAAATCGTCAAGCTTGCCAAAGGTGAAAATGACTCGCAACTATCACGGATGGCACAATGCGAGCAGGACACGTTTGAAATGCATGTCAGAGCAGCTAATATCGTTAGAGCTGGTGAATCTCTGATGAAGTTGGTTTCAGATATAAAACAGTATCTGATCCTTAATGATTTTCCATCTGTTAATGACGCTATAGCTCATAATAGTAAATTATTCAGAACGAAGCAAGCCGAATGTGATCAGAAACTAGCATCTTTAAGAGACGATATGGCAGCTGATTTGTATGACCTAGAAGAAGAATATTATACTTCGATATATAAATAACATCTGTTAAATCTTAGGAAATTTCTAATTCTTTAAGTTCGTGATATCATAAACTTTAAATATTTATTTAAATAAATAGGATTAATTTTTATAAGATGACTCTCTTATTTGTTTTCATTGATTATGGCAATACACATAGAATATGAAGTAAGACATACTTGTTTCCTTTTATTACTTCAATATTTTGACACACATACGATACATCACACGATATTTCTAATTAATAAGCATATTCGATAATGTAGTATTGTGAATTCAAGCGTCAAATGTTAAGGATGATCATAAATGCTACTTGCATAATAATATGGACTCCGATGATCGTACTTGCTCATATTGTACAAATATAATTTACAGAAATATTACGGAGTTCCCCCAATTGCAGTAAGGAGATTAAAATCTACTTTACAAAAGAGATACAAATCAATACTTTGTCAATAAATTTGGAATCCTACGCGTACAATCTCCCTAAATCCGCGCAGTTATCGATAGCATGCAGATATAACCCTAGTCTTCCGACTGTTCTTGTTTCCGAGCATTTCCTTGAGAGTTACTATCGAGTACTAGAAGAATAACAAGAGTATCACAGTGTAAGCACAACGCTGTGACATTGATCCACTAATTGATGGATCTTGTATATATAGGCAATTAAATAAAAGTATTACATCACAAAATACTTGGAGAACCGTTACAGTACCTAATTAATAGCTATTTCAGACGCAACAAAACGTGAGAACGATTCAATACAAACGATAAATGCACCTTTCAATAAATTATTATCTTTATATTGTATTTATTTTTACTTGAATCAGTCCGCGATAACGCAAATCAAGTAAAGATTATCTATACCAAGTAATGCTTCGATAATACATTAAATACTTACACGATTCAAAAATGAACGTTCAGAATACATGTGGTACACTAATATCTTGAACATAAATCAGACAATTAGAAGAAATAAAAATACATAGAATATCGGTCTTAATCTAGCTTAATTTTTTCCCTCCCTAAATTTCGAGAGTGGATATCACGAACCTAAATGCTCATAAGACCAATAATAATTTAGTATATACATAATTCTTTTCACTTAAAATTAATGATTAATCTTAATGAACCAATAAATCTTTTTATCTCCTATTCCATTATTTTTGGTCCTCGTCCGCATATGACAAACAAAAAGCTGGCTGAAATTCGAAATGAAATCACATATGTACTTTTATTGAAGTACGATTTAAGTTACGTACGAGGCGCGTTCCCAATACGCTTCGAAATGATCGTTTGACGTGAAATAGTGAATTCCTTTTTTTTTCCTTTTCGACTTACAATTCTTACAAATTCAGTAAATCGACAGTGGCTTATTGTACATATATGATAAGTATATTCTAAGTAGACTTACGTTCTACTTTGGCAAAAAACTTTTACAAATCTAAACCTCAGTATATTTCTTGGTGTATTGTTCTTTTTGTTTTTATTACATATATACCCCTCCCCCCACCCCCCTATCCCCGATCATACACCTCTACGATATTCAATTTTTATCATAATTTTGTTTTAATTTTTCTTTTTCTTTTTCTTTCCTAAAAACGTTTGCATAAAATTCTGATCCTCGATTGGCAGCTTAAATACTTCGCAGCTTAGCGGTAAAATAATCTCAAAAAGGTTACAAAACTTTCAGTTCTCCCTATCGACCTTACTATGCATATATGTATATATATATATACCTATAAAATACGCCAAAAAGGTGATATGCTTTCATTTTCTTTTTGCATATATATCTGACACGACGACTACGTCGATCTCTCGATGAATAGGCATCGTCGTCGATTGGCTCGTAGTTTTTTAAGGCGCCATATTTAGAACAAATACTAACATATCTTGGCAGTAATCGATGATTCGTTCTCTTTAGGAAAGTTATCCGTTCGCTTCGCGATATATCGTAAGAATAAGAGGTAAATGCATAAACTTGGAATGATACTGTTTCTTTTGTAAATTTGACTAAACGTCTAACCGTATTCAACACGCGTTTCCTGCTGCGCCGTGCATTCGAGATTGAGGATTTCATTATCGTACTTGTTTTTATTTACTTTTGTCTCCACTCTTTCTATCTTTCTTCGGACTCGTGGAAAAAAAGAAAAGAAACAAACGAACAGAATTCATTTGCTCGAAAGTCATTATTATCTCTTCGATCGATTTTTACAAACCTACGACGCTAATCGTTCTTCTTTTCCTTTTTCTTTCTTTCTTTTTTTCTTACGTTATCCTCGATCTCTGGAATATGATATATTTCAAGGTAGAAAGGCAGAAAATATTTCAACGTGATTCCCTTTTTTCTTTCTTTTTGGGCTCTCGCAGTTTTGTCTTTCTTTCTCTCCTCTTTTCTCGCTCCTACGTTTATTTCTTCTTCTTCACCGGTTCATCGGCTATTCAATAAAGAAGATCACCGGTCGTCTCGGAACCCCATGCATTACCATCTTGAGCAGGTTTCAAGTAGTCGACCTCGCTCGTGTTTTGCCCTTGCTGCTGTTGCTGCTGCTGCTGCTGTTGTTGATCGTTGCCATTCGTGTTGTTCGTAGTTAAGCCTGTACCCGTTGTTAACGTAGCCCTGGTGACACCTAATTCGAAGCCCTCAGATGCCAAATCCACTTTGCTTGGTGTATAGCTCGCTAAACCACCACCTCCTAAAAAAATAGGTAAACGTGTGAAAAGATCGAAATAAACGTAAGTGTATTTCGAACAAACGATCATTTTTATAATACATAATAATTTTACAATTTATTCAATTGATTCTAATAGCAAATGTCTATGTATATATATAGATATAAATCTAATTTTTTACAGAGATTTACAACATCACGTTTTACCATAAAAAAAAAGTACGAGAACTATCGAGACGATTAAATAACAAACTGTGATTGTTAATATCTACATGAAATACACATAAATATCTATATATACACCTACATATATATGTAGACATGTTTCAATAAAGCAAGATGAGGAATAGTTAGGTAAGTCATTGTTGTTAACTATGAAAATTACCGAGAAGCGACGGGATGCTCGTCGTCGAACCGGTCGCGGACGTTTTATTACTGATCTGCGTAGATTGCTCTCCGGAAGCAGAGGTTTCACCATCCACGATGCTGCCCTCGCCCTCCAGCATAGAGGCCTCGCTTGGATATTCGAAGGTACGCGTCGCCATATCATCAAATTGTATTCGATGCTGAAACGAACACGGATATATTAGTATAAAACGATCTTATAGTAATTTGAATGACGTTTAATTAAATCAACCAAAAAACAATTTCGATTAATTTCCAATTGATCATTTAACACGTTGAATACCGCAGAAACCACTTATCGCTCATATTCAGTCTTTCTATTCAGGTTATTTTATTTATTTTAATTTGTGGAACATGATCATGAAATGCTTCATAATATTCATCGGTTAATGCACAATTTTCATGTATAATGCAATTATCATAACGTGAGTCATCGATGGATCATGTGGCATTTCCGGCTCACAAGAGAGCTCATATCTACTATTATCTTCAAGTTATCAATCGTCTTTTTATTTTCAATTATTGTTTCTTGTTGCTATACGACGCCAGTCTCATAATTCTTTCACATAAGATATAAATAACAAATAAGGAGAGCAAAAATGATATCAATCAGTTATCTGGTTTCAACATATACAATAAAAGTTTATATAAATTGTGCTTTTTCAATAAACAATATGAAATTACAAGAAAAAAAATTTTCAAGCGATATATATATATGACGAATAATTTTGAAATCTAACGTTTAAGAAACATTGCGAATACATATTCCGAGAAAAATCAATTTTAAGTAATAGCTATAAATATAACTACTGGTTTACGTAATCAATGAGGAAGAAATTGGTGTATTGTAAAAATACTAACGTTTTGTGAAGATTGTCCAGATAAATCTCATTTTTGCTTATCTTGTTCTAATACTAAACATCATTTTATATCATTTATATTTTAGTTTTATAACTGTAAAATAATATTAATCAAATTAAAATAAATTAATTAAAAAGTAAATAATAAAATTAATCAAATTAATAATACGTTTCATGCTGGTCTATTTTACATAGCTTTATGAATATCATAACTATGTTTTTTAATCGTTCGCGATGAATGCAATAATGTGAACCCATAAAATGCTCACGCGACTTCGATAGAAAATCACCGTGAAAATAGATCGGCATTCAACATATTGATTCTAGGACTGATTAAATTATTAATTAAATCTGCAAATGTGTTCTTTCTTTTCTTTTTTTTTTTAATTTATTTAGATCGTGTTTTTCGTAAAAATCCTCGAAAAAGCAATGTCTAATATTTCATATTGATCCATCGAAATTTGTTAACAATATTTTTTAACGTACTGACGTTAAGAAAAAGACTCAACTTGCTTCGTATGGATTATAAAAAAGAATGAAAAGTAATTACAAAACAAACAAAAGCAACGGCATTAACACAGACTGGCGTGGAATAACAGTAACCGGTCACACTCGTTGATTTTTCGAGCGCAGAAGCGAGAAGACATTGGTGTTCTGAGAATTTTTTTTCGATAAGGTCGTACAAAAGATCAGAAAGAACATTTCGGATTTGTTTTCTTATTAACAAATCAAAAGTGATAAGTAAGAACACCTTTTTATCTCGATAAATTCGATCACAATCTAAAATGATCTATCTTCATTTATTATCACGAGTACAAACCGGGTTTTGTTATATAGATATGGCAATAACAGTACCTATCTACAATTATTTCAACTACGACTTGACTGCTTGCTTTAGTTAATTATATCTACGCCTTGAACGTTCTCTTTTCTTATAATATTTTGCGAATAATTGATGTTAAAAATTATGATGAATCAATTAACGTTCACGTATCCGGGATTCAAAATGTATAATTTATTTTTAGGTATAGTCTATACCTAAAATATAGAGATATATAATATTATACTTGAAATATGAAACACTTGAAGGTGAACAATTGAATTTATCACGTAGCTTATGCGTATGTATTATTGATATGATAACTATGATCTGTTGTTTGTAATTTCTCAAAAATTGGAACTTTTGAAAATCGATGAATGTATAATTGTTCTTTATGATTCGATGGAAAGTTTAGGCTATTTAACTCGTGGAAATATTAGCTATAAAAAAGGCTATAAGACTTTAAACGAGTGAAAGAGAATTAGAAAGAGAAAGAGAAAGAGAAAGAGAAAGAGAAAGAGAAAGAGAGAGAGAGAAAAGAGGAAATTGTGAAGTTGGTCACACTAGAGATGCACATAGATGACACGACGTTAGCATGCTTTCTACAAATCCAGCGGCCTGAGTTTGGAACTCGGCCGCAGAAAAAAAATTTTATTTCGTAAATTCCAGCTGTCCTCGGTCTTCTATCGCTTGGATTGTATCTTAAGGACATTCTTGAACTTTCCCAAATGATCGACGATACAATATTTTAATCTTAGCCGTTCGTTATGTTTACTGAGAGAATATAATAATTAAAATATGAAATCATTTAAAAAAAATATATCTAATTAAGATTAATTTTGTAATGAGTTATTCGTATACGAAAAATAATATTTAAAACAATTAGAACGTTAAGTAATTTTCGAGATACATAGACGTATACTTAATTTGAATTAAGCCTGTCTAAATATTAATCCTGTCATAATATATGTTTCTAGAAACTCTTATGAAAGTAGAAATAGTTATGAATTATGTTCATAAACATTTGTAAAATTGTAGTGAAAACGATTCTAAAAAAAAAAAAAAGAGAGAGAGAGAGAAGAGGGGTAAGTGATGGCTAATCGTAAGTTACTACCTACTTTCTTTTTGCTAAAACGTGAAAATGGCATTGTCAATAAGTTAGATGAGGCTATTGGTCATTGACAAACATTAATATGGAAAGTTCCCATTCTCTGATGCTCCTTTTACATCATGTTTCGTACGATGGATGACAAATCGTTTCTCTAACGAAAGTGCGCATAATATAAATGTTTGGCTTGTGAATTGTTTAACTTCGTTCGCAAGACGCATACAGGAGATATAACGAGTATGTATAACACATACTCTTTGCAACGTGACGAATGTGTTACGTGACTTCGTCGCATCGTTCGACATAAGAACAACTTAATACGAATTAAAGTTAGGTACTTCGTAAGAATTCTTATGAGTATTCACGATTATCTAATATCTAACTTTGATGTAGAAAAAAAGAATCACGATAAAAAATTATTGATTTTGTTTTTCTAATATTTTATATTCTGTCTCTCCAAATTATTCCAACGACATCTGATAATAAAAGTTACACATATATTTTATAAATATTTAAGTACTTGATTTCTGATCCACTTTAATATTTAATTATTAGATTGTTAGATTATTTAGATCGTTTGATAGATAAGAATTTTGTAGAATTTATCTTTCTCGGAATTATCGAAAAGTCATTAAAAAATACATCCGCCTTTTATATAAGGGAAAAGTCCAACAGTTGTTATTCAGCAAAGAAACGAGTAGAACGAGTTAGTGGAGACAAATTCGCAGTCGAAACGACTGAATCGCAAAGCTTAAGCCGGAGATACTTCGAGCGTCTGCTTTTATTAGGACATAACGGATGCGTCTACATCCAGTTTTTATCATAGCAGCCGACCTTTACGTACTCGCGTATAACACCGTAATAGTAAAATGAGATACGTACTACTGTTATGGCAGTCACGGCTTGTTACCAAAAACGATCGATGCAAGGATTTCTTTTTTTTTTTTTCTAACAAATCTTTACTCTTTCTTTCTCATTCTTATTCATCATTTATCTTAATCGAATTATCGATGATAAGGATCATTTATTTCTGAAGTATTTTATTTTTAAAAACAATCGATGTTGAAACTTATTTATTTAAAAAATTTCCAATTATTTAAAACGTTACTGTAATAAATATAAATATCGGTTGTTGATTACACTACAGTACGTAAAAGTTTAAAGTGAAGTTAAGAATTAGGTGTTATTATTAAATGTATACAAAAAAAAAGGTTATAATAGATAGATCTGATCAGGAATGTAATATTATGTAAATGCACATGGAAGAAAAAGACAATAAATCTTCTTATGTCAAACTTTGTTCTTCCGAGATCACGATCTTACGATTACAAACATGTAATATCTTATCTGTGCAACGTTAATAAGTGTACACATTCGGTTTCTTCTTTCCATTGTCCATGAAAACAGAGTGGAGAGCAAAGTGAGAGAAAGAGAGCGAGGAAGATAACAATTTCCTTTCTCGCAGAGATAAAGTTTTGCGTCGCTGAATTCAGGCAAAGCTTTTGCCAACGTTAATTGTCATTATTCTTTATTTTTTTTTTCTTTATATATATGTATATATATATATATATATATATATATATATATATGAAGAAAAAAAAATCTAACAAAAAGTGCAAATTTTCAACAGACAGTTCCGTCTTGTCCTTTTGCAACGTGTGAGAATTCTCGCGAAATGACAAACCGGGTTAGGGAGACAACAAACGGTTATTTGTTTAAATACCGTGAATAAGGCCGACGGTGAGTGCTTATCGATGTAACGACCGGCTAGAATCACAAAACCACAATTACCACTCCGGTTACCGCGAACGAAAGTTGAAACTTTTCTTTCAAGAATCGAGCACTTACTCGTTACACAAAAATTGACCACCCGTCTCATTATTTATTTTTTCTTTTTCCTATTTTCAACGATTATATATCTTAACGTATGATGCACGAATTTTACAACATACCAATAACCGATGTTACTACCATCTTACTAGTGACGTTACGTCCTACTTTTTATGTGGAAAGTTGATTCGAGCGATGATCAAACGTAAAATTTCGGTAATTCTCGCTGTATTGGTTATAGTAAATTAATTTTTAGAAAGTGGATTTAAGTTAATAACAAAAACAAATAGTTAGACTATTCCTCGAATAATTATTAAATCTATAGAAAGTATTCAAACAGATCGATATTCAAGAAAGATTCATTCGTCTATTGATTGCAATATTGTATCGAACGGATAAATTTTATAGACCTGTCGGATATTTAATAATCGTTTTGACTCGTTAGAAACGCGTTGTCACGATCGAATAAGACTATTAGTACCGTTATTACGTGAATCCTATACACTTCATACATATGTATGTACTTACACGCATGCTACGCGTCTCTACGCATTTCTCTGATTTGCATACACGTGAGACGACCTAGCCGTAAGCAATGCATAACAGTAATGACTAGAAAAAAGAGAAAATAGACATGATAAAGAGAAGGAATAAAGATGCGAGAGAGAAGCGATTACATCTTGATACGCATGTACATATGTACGTACAGGTGCATAACCGACTGCTATGCACCAGTGCATTCTCTCGTACATTGTCGAAACACGTTACTCACGAAGAGAATTATTTTTAGATCATTTTGTAGAATTTATTGCAATCACGTTCTTTGTCTTCTCAATTTCATGTGTAACTTTTGCAACGTTCTTCTTACTGTACAAAAAAAAAAAAAAAACGGAGAGAAAACAGAAAAAGAAAAAAAAAAAACAAGAAAAAAATGATCGTTTGCTCATTCGAATATTTGCTTATTACGGGAAACAAAAGTAGGTCGATGAAATTGTAGAACAACTGATCACAGTAATAAAAATTTAGGAACACGCAATCGTTCTCATTTATAAACGAAGGAGGTAAAAATAAATACTTTTTTGATTATCCATGATGGTGTATTTTGTAATGGAGAAAAAAAAAGAAGAAAAAGATATTCATTATAATTTTGATTTTTGAAGCGTTAAAAAATAATAATATACGAGTAATTTCTAATAGTCAATGTAGATCCTAAATCGTCATAGTAACACGCGTAATGTTAATGTACGTTGAATTCAACGGGAAAAATTGTACTTTGTTTCAAATTCCGACGATTATCAAGCCTAGTGGTAACGATAATGATGCGTTAGAAACACGAAGAGAACAATACTATCTTTTGTCAACGGGAAACGGCGATTATGCAATGTTCATTCGCCATTGCCATAATTATTTCGTTATACTCTTCTAGCACGAACCTTTGTCTCCCATTCGTTCTAATTTTTTCTAATTTTATCACGATGTCTTTCTCAAAACGAGTTAAATGTTACAAAAAGAAAAAAAAAAAGACAAGAAAAACAAAAAGAACTTGTCACAAAAAAGAAACTCTAATATGTTATACAAGTCGCGAATAACAGCTTGTAAGATAAGTCTACAATGACAAGCAACGTAAATACGATTCGAGTCGTGACAATGTTATTAGTTAATATTTTACGAGTCATATACAATGCGAGATATGAAAATAATTTTGCACAATTTCAATAAATATTAAAATAATTTGCGCAATAATAGAACATGAACGACGATAAGAAGATAGAAAGTAAAAAGGATTTTAATGTAAGATCGAACGAAAATAAAAAAAAGATACAAACAAGCTCAAAAAATGTCAGTCGGTCGAGTATTCGATGTCACTCGGTGTTGAATTCAGAAACCACAGCCTTGAGAAGTTCGACATGTACATATATGTAAACATATCAGTGAAGGTGTATCAATAAATGACGCGTTTCATGATCCTTCACGTGTACACATTATCGGGGGATTATATACGTAATAACATTTGTATATAAGGTATTGGTAAAAGTGTTATACTGAATATAATTGTAAATGATAAAAGAACAGAGAAAGTATTTAACATTCGTGTGAATAATAATAGACATAATACGGCTTATAAATCAAATTCAATTCATAAGCTAACATTCCGTCAAATTAATCTAATCTGATCATATGTTTCACCAAATGTTTATCAAAAAAAAAATTTGTTTGAATAGACGGTATTTTATCAATAAACCGTGAAATGTGAACTTTTACTTTTTTGAAACTCCCCGTATGATCATTCTCGAGTACGTCTTGTTACGTTACGTTGGCAAACAGAACGTTGACACTTTTTTTTCCAATCGTCACGACAGGAATTGCTAATTATGTGCTCGCGATGTCGTTACGCTAATGACGAATAATATATCGTACGAATTATCGTTGTTCGCCAACGAATGACCTTGACAAATATATTACGAGAGTTTGCGATTCGTCTTATTACGAAATATCGTGAGCGATTCGAGGTAAACGCACGCTCACTTTTCGTTACGAAGCATTACATGCTTCGTTATACGCTCTCGCCGATGTTTATGGTTTTTTTTTTTTTCTATTGTAGCAAACGTCAGTTATTCTGATATGAGCCGGTGATTACGAAAGTAGCTACATGTGTGGCTTAAATCACCCACGCACGCATACACGCGCACATTTTTTTTTATTATTTAATATAAATCGACGTAACACAAAATAAATGGTTAGTTAATATTTATAAATTTATTTTTTAATATTTATAAATTTTTAATTTAAATCGCTTTCATGATCATTGGTACATATGTAATTTTGCAATCACTTTCCTGGTTTCTAGCGAACCTTTTCACTCTATCCTATAGAACTAGATCTAGTCGAGATAGGCGGAGGTTTATTGTCCGATGTCTTAGCTTCGAGCTACGCATATCACCGATAAAACGATTGTTCCCGAGGTGAAACTTACCTATGATAATATAAGACGCACGATGCTAATGCGCAAAGTGGATCGTAAAACACGAATTATCTACTATACGTTGGCGTATAGACCACTCTCTTTATTTCTCGGGGAAAAAAGAAGAAAAAGAAGAAAAAGAAAAAAGGGGAACCCACTCTATGCAGCTACTTGTTCCAACATGTGCAATTTTGTATCGTTAAAACGTAATAATATCTTCTCTGACAAGAAGCATTACGTTCGTGCACTTATAATGGTCACTGTAAATAAATTGAGAAAAAGAGAGAGGGAAAAGAGAAAAAGAGAAAGAGAAACGATCGTTTTCGATGTTTTATTAGAAAATCGTTTGATTTTACGTTCAATAAATCTATCTTTTCTCTTTCTTTTCTTTTCTACGATGTTACCAGCAAATGTTATTAGAAAATTATGTACGAGCAAGCATAACCCGTTTTTATCTTTCTCTTAGGCGCAACGCGAGCTTCCTTAAACGTCGAGAACGTAAAATTGACGCCATTTTCTTCGATGTATCAAGCCAACTTTCTAATCCTTTCAGAAAAATACAAATTTTTATATATGTACGTACAGCTTTCGTGTACGACAATGATAAAGCGAGTTCTTGTTATCTTTAAATTGGACAATATGGTAAAAGAGAAAAAATAATCAGAGACAGAGACAGAGACAGAGAGAGAAAGATAGAGATAGAGATAAAGAGAGAGAGATACCATGACGAACAAGTTATCGATACGTTCCCATCAATTTTATACATAGGCTATCGTGATCGGTGAAGGAAATCGAGCGAAAATACGATCCTTCAAGGAACCATTGATCCAGCAAATATAGATTCAAAAGTAACAAAAGAAAGAGAAACACGGAACTATGGATAGAATGAGAACAAAGGATTACTATCATCGACGTTTGTACAACGAAGAAAACCGATCGCAGATCGTTTTGTATCTATGTTTTATAATAAAAGATATCTTCTTACCATATTCTTTCTGCTTTTTCTCTTTTATTATCTGTCTTTAACGTGTATCTTATATTATTGATTTGTTATCGACTATGAAAAAAAAAAAGAAGAAAAAGAAAGAAAAGAAAGAAAAAGAAAGAACGAATATTTTTTATACAAGTGACAAAATCTAAATTTTCCTGCGAACTAGAGAATAGATTTTTTTGGATTAATTAAAGCTCACCTTGTGATTTCTTGGTGTTCTCGATAGATTGCTCCGACCATTGATTAGAATATTGTCATTGAGAAAGGATACATCGCAAGGTGACGGTGGTCC
Organism: Vespula vulgaris; assembly: GCF_905475345.1. Taxonomy (NCBI): domain Eukaryota; kingdom Metazoa; phylum Arthropoda; class Insecta; order Hymenoptera; family Vespidae; genus Vespula; species Vespula vulgaris. Next base: position 8,161,377 of record NC_066590.1, on the reverse strand, counting down.
ACCCGAAAGTTCCCATTCGGAATCGTCGGTCGTTGAAGCATCCAAAGTTGCGTCGAGCACTATGATGCCACCGTCTCCAACCTGAAAAAAAGGAAGAAAGGAAATCAGAACGAGAGACGCTTGGAATCCGGTGAGGCGACTCTCGAGTCAACTCAGAGGTTTTGTATTACGATATAATATATATATATATATATATATATATATATATATATATATATATATATATATAAAGAGAGTTCCGTCATCAGTTTCATGGTTGGTTTTTATGGAAAGTTCTTATTGTTAATTAAATACAACTGATTGATTTTTCTTTTATTAAATAATAAATGATAGTTTTTTTTTTGTATGCAGTTCTAAGATGTAATTAAATATGCTGAATGAAAAAGCGTAGATCGGTTCATTTTATCAAGTGGAAGAAAATTAATTTCTCCTTTTTCTTTACATATGTATTATATATACGTGTATGTGTATTTATTTTTTATACTATTCGCTAAATATATTTAATTAATATTAACATATTACTGTTAACAAGATCATCGATTAAACAATATACATAATATATATGTATATAGAAAAATTCAGCATATATATAATTTATAATCGAGCATGAAAGTAAAGGAGAATATATAATAATTGCGTGACCGTTCACATTAATAGCATTATTGCGGAACTTGAATTGAATTTTATTATCGATAACTTACATTATCAAATGATTATCTAATTTTTTCCGTAAATGGATTAAATATACTCTACCAGTGTTCTAATCGCACGACTTCGCGTGTTACTTTTATCCACCTTGCAAACATTGACACGTATCGCTGACGATAATGAAAAGTTTAATCTCGAGTATGATTTCTTATAACTTTCTCTCTAAAAAAAAAGAAAAAAAAAAGAAAAAAAAGAAGAAAAAAATTCAATGATTTCATTGGAGTGAAAGAAAGAGAGAGAGATTCAGCGATTTCGATTTTTCGATGAATGGAACATCCTGTCGAGTCAAAAAAAGAACGATCTTCGAAAGGCTGCACGCAAACGAAGGCTTAAACGTTCTTTCAAAGGTTCTTTTCTTCCATTGAAAAGAAGAAACCGAAAAAAAATATTCGCGTAATTTCACTAATAGATGCCGTGAGAGTCCTACGAGCTCGTGTAGCATCGCGTCGGCCATGATACTCTCGATTTTATACTTTCCTTTCTTCGGAACGGAAACGGTTATGATGTTTTACGTGATGACTCGCTTGATTCTTTGCTCGTCAAAAATTTCTTTCGAATGACATTAAATTTCGTTCATACAAAGTATACCCTTTATTCGACCTTTTTTCTAATTTTATCCCCAACTGAAAATTAAATTTTATATGATATAAATTAATACGAAATGTTTAATTTTGCAATTATTAAAAAAAAATTAATTTTTTAACTATTTTTAATCAATTCTGAATTCGTTTTTGACGTTTCAATACGGTCACAAGTTTTTCTTTTCTTTTTTTTCTGTACATAAATACTCCATACTCGGTTTTCTTTATAATAAAGCAAAGCAGGAAGAGTTTCTCTTCGATTCGAAAGTGTCGGCAGAAAAGCATGGATCTTAACGGCGCTTATGTGAAATCGATCGAATCACCGAGGCGCATACCGTCATGACGAGGACGTTATCGATTTCCGGTCCACTTCCGGAGTCGTTCGAATCAGAAATCGCACGAGAATTTCGTTTCGAAAGCGATCCTTCCGTTCCGTTTCGCCTATAATTCAACGTAAATTCTTCAATTATTCCAGAGAATATTTGGTTTTGTTGATACAGTATCGTTTCGGAAAGAGTACAAAAAATGGTTCCTCGTCACGCGTCGTAACACTGAGAACTACGTTAACGGACGAGCAACGATGGAGGTCGTATTCGAGCTAGCAACGTAACATCTGCGCTGAAACTCAGTTCAAGGATGCAAATACAATATGTGTGGTACCAAAAATAAGTAAACATATGTTTCTGACGAGAGAATATTTTTTTTTCTAGAACTTGAAATAAGCTATTATACCAACGATAATAGCCAATGTCAGGGCAAAGACTCTCTATTGTTTTTCATGTATTGTTCGCAAATTTGTCTTATTTATTAACTTAACATTATTACACCGAATTTATTAGAACACGATTTAAGAGTTACAAAAATAAATAAACATTTTTAATCTTAACTTACATTCTGTTGAAATGTATTTTATATCAAATGTATTTTAAAGCATATTTTTTAATTTGTTAATACCTGCTTAACATTCGCGTATTATTTTTAAAATTAATACGATAAAATGTCTAAAAAATATTTAACGAATGAAGAGAGAGGAAAAATAATTAAAATAAAAAATGAAGGATATATCTACCGAAAAATTACTTCTTTAATAAAACGCCGCTAGCCATTTTTAAAATAATTGATACTGATAAAACTGATGAAAGAATTTCAACTGTACCAAATCATGGGTTGTTCAAAAGTTACTAACGTTGATAAAATAATAATTAATATTTCTTCATCAAATTTATTTCTATCTATACCCAAAATTCATTCAAAATTGTTAAGTGAAGGTTCAAATATACGATCTATCCAAACGGTTTGTTGTCCATTGCACGTTTAGAGAAATATAGTTGTAAGAAAACTATATAAATAAAAAATATTTTGAAAAATGAATGGAATTTTACCGCATCCATTTTGAAAAGATATCATCTGAACCGATGAATCTATGATTAGATTAAAAAATATTGCTATGAACGAGTGTATATCTGAAGAAAACAAAATAAACATTCATTTCAACGATGTGCTAAACCAATATAAAGCAAAAATTGTTAGCAAATATTTACGACAGAGTGTAATAAAAATTTTAGAATGAGAACTTTACAAATCCTCAATCTTTCACCAATAGAAAACATATGGGCTATTGTAATGCGGGTATATGTGGGTGTTTTCTAATGCGAATATACTTTTAAACATATTAAGATTAAAAAATTTGACATCACATATATACACACACAAAAAGTTCTTTGATACAAACTGAAGTTGAACCTCTTTACATTCGTTTTTACATCAATATCGAATTGTATTAAATTTGTCGATAATTTCAAAAAAATTCTATTGATCTTAAACAATGTTATTAAGTATTTTTTAAAGAACGTAAGAATACTTTGAAGAGTAATCGTATGAATAGTTGTAATATGAAGAAAAAACAAAAAATATTGAGGTATCAAGTGAAAAACATAAATGAAAAACATAAGTGTGAAGGTAATGTAACGATATAGGAAAAGAGTTCTCGAAGGAGAGATAGTTAAAGGAGCGGCAATGAACCTGAGTATAGGGTCCCTGACTTCATGAGAAATTCCCAGGATGTTTCTTTCCATTATTCCGAGCGTAAGGAGGTATCACTCTGTTGTAGGTAGACCTTGAACCCTCGGAGAGTCCAACAACGAAGACATTTGCTTAACGATCGCATGTGAATATATATCTGAACAAATACATGTCCCCTTACACATTTTTCTGTTCCTTTCTATCTTTTACGTTTATATAAACACATACGTTAGCATAACTAAACGTAGGAATATAAAAAAAAATTGCTACTACGAATTTACATACTCGTGCATCATACAACGTGGATATTATGTAAATATAAAAGATTTTTAAATAATTATTCAGTCCATTCTCTTTTTTCCTTTCCTCCACTTCTTCACCCCTTTTTCTTGAATGATACTTATTTTCGAGTTGTGAGGTAAACCATTCAAACAAGCAAACGATCTTACTTTTGAATTGATTGATCACTAATCTTTTAAACTACCTTACAATCTCCTTTTCTTTTCTATTTCTTGCACAAAGTAATCAGTAGAACGATTAACGTTCAGAATTGAGTTTCTTAGCCATATTATTATGAAATTAAGAAATGATGTTTCACGAAGAACATATATACTTTTATGACGAACAAATAAACGAAATGTTATTTTTTGATTGAAAATGACGATTACACAGATTAGATAATTGTATAGATTATTAACATACTTATGGTTACTTTATATATCCTCGTAACTTAGGAGAAAGGTAACTAATAAAAATAATCTTTTTCTCGATTCTCATTAATGTGATTGAACAAAAAATTATTGAATACTCGGTTGAGTATCGAAGAAGATGGATAGGTTTTTATGTTTCTAGAAATACATCTGTATCTATAATCCATCAAATTAATAGCTTTCACAAACATCTTTAATTGATGTATAATAGATAATCATCGATTGGCTTCATACAAAATAGAAAAGTTCAAATCTCCAAAGAGACAGAGAGAGAGAGAGAAAGAGAGAGAGAGAGAGATCGTTGACTGCTCGAAGCTCTTCCTGGATCGCGACCGGTTCCACGTATGCAGGAAACGTCTATTTGTGTCATCTCGAGCGTCGAAGCGACGCGAATGCGAAATACTCGGAGGGAAGCCTACCGTATCGAGATCGCTCTTCCCCTCGTTCAAAAATATAATCGCAATCCCCGGTAAACTTCTACGATTCAAGGATTTCAAAGATTATCGTTATCGAAAATATATAACGTTCGATAATATTTTTTTTTTCTTTTTAAATTTAACATTTATTTTCAGACGTGAGATAGTTTCAAGTACTTACTTGATAAGAATCGATTGATACACGCAACACGTGTCTCTGAATTGTATCGCGATACAAAGTATTTCTTACAGAAATCTGTCATGTTAACAATTTATTGATCGGCCATTATATACGAAAAATAATGGCTTTCGCATCGAATATATTCGTAATTGAATTGAAATTGTTATTAAAAGAAATATTACAATTAATTTACTTCAGAAATCAATGGTAAATCAAATTGATGAATTTAATTGGATCATGTAGAAAAATTAATGATATAAAAATTAAGCAAACGCTCAACACCGTAATAAATAATATTATAATACTGATTTACACAATTTTATACATATAATAATTACATACTCGTGCATAGATATACAAACACGAGTATACTTATGACGATCAACAGTATGTTAATGTAATAATAACACAGATTCGAAAAAAATAAATTTCAAATAAAAAAGTTAAATTCATTAATTATAAATTTTACAATTAACACGATATTTGCAATTTCTTGGGAAATCTTTGGCGAAGGTTACGAGGAAGAAAAATAAGGGGAAAAAAGAAAGAAAAAGAATAAAAAATTTCTGTCGTCTGCCCCACATACCAAAAATTGCAAGCAGCTGATAGGCTTGTGAAAGGATCGTTGGAACGTAATATTCCTTAGAAGGCCGAGTTAAGGAGCGAGGCTGAAAGGCGCTAACGGATCTCCATCGGCTTATCTCTTTCTCTCTCTCACTCTCTCTTCACTTGGTTTAGCCGTTGCTCTAGGACAACCATATACGTGGATTCCGCGTAATATTCGCTGGAATGTCACCGACGAGGGCACACTACTTACTCTTTCGTAGCTTTTTCCATGTTTCATATCACCATTCCTGTAATCTTTATTGGTTTTAATCCTAACTATTTTTTCGTTATTTATTTTACGTCGTCATCAATGATTTGTCCTAACTTTTTTTCGTCGTTTAATTTCATTCTTTTATTCAGTGATGTGCAAACTATTTATACTATTTATATGATCCAACTTCTTGAACAAAAATTCTACGTATGACAATTTTTCTTTTTTTTTTTTTTTTTTACTAATATAACTGAATAAATTGTAAAGATAGTGATGTGAATCGAGCCCATTGCGAATATAGTAAGTTCGGAAATGTGTACCGTGATTATAATTTTTTGTTACTATATATGAATATATGTCGAAAGCATAAACTAAAAATTCACCGAACGTATGTACAAGAGTTTCAACTCTATCGATTGCTTTCGCAAATATAATATAATATATAAATAATATATACATAAAATAACATATACATGTGTGTGTGTGTGTGTGTTAGTTGTTTGTAAAAAGATTAAAAGTAAATACAAATTTTTGTTATGCGTAAAATTGATGAAACTTTCGCTAACCATAATACGCGCGACAATGATTCAATTTATCATTTTCATCGTTATTATAATATTAGTATCGATATAAAAAAATGTATAAACAAATTTAAAAGTAAGGATTTAATGAATATATAATTGAAATATAGTTTATACTACTACATAAGTACAAAATGTTATTTAAAAGACAACGAAATAAATAAGCAACGAATTGAGAACAATCTTTTATGGTTCCTGCCTCGCTCTCTCGCTCCAATGATTTTGTAAGCCAGTGCTCATTCGTAGATCCAACGAAAAATGGAACCAACCTCTTTACCTTCGTCGGTCATTATTCGCGGTCACCACACGATAACGTTTTTATGATCGTTAGATTTCGAGGGAGATATTTTGAACGAAAATTAATACGACTTTATTTTAGTACAAAGAAAACCCGAAAAAAGTGAAAGATATTGATAAAGATAGAAAAATCGATAACGAATCTAAATAAGATTTTTATCCGAAACTAACACAAATTGAATAAGCCACGATTAAAATGTTTAATTATTTTTATAAAAATATAAAACACGAATGAATTTTCATTTACACGATAAATAAATGATAACAAATACTATCTGATAAATAAATGATAACAAATATTATCTGAGTATCGTCAAAGATTGATCGAGGTAACAATCAAGCGAATCGATAAAATTACATTAAGTCGAATGAAATAAAAAGAAAGAAAGAACACGAGTTTAAAGACAAGAGTTCAGATCCTTTCATGTTTCATGCAGAAACGTTGTATCGCATTCCAGCTTGGATCGAAACGACGATCTCGATCGCCAAGAAATACTTAGCAATAGTGGAATACCGTAACGGTTATCGAGAGAAATTGGGTCAAGGATTTCTTCTCTGCGCGTAAATTCAATTACCATAGCCAGAACCACGAGGGAGTCCACCGTAGATCTCTTCGAAATACGTGAAACTCCCCCATGTGTGTATTATAAAGATTAAGACCGAGATTCTATCGAAAGTTCTCTATAGACATATGTATCGCATACATATGTAGATGCATATATATATTATCTTATTCGCTTATGAATTATACAGAAGAAAATATTTTTTACTTCATTTACGAATATCTCCGAATTTGTCAATAACTAAAAAAAGAGAGAGGGAGAGAGAAATGATTTTTTAATTAAACATTTAAATTTAGAACAATTACGAGATCGAAGAATAGGAGAAAAAAATTGTTCGTAATTGACGCATATGGTACGATACCATATATCGGAGTACGTTCTTTCTTTCCATTGCCAGTTCTTAATTTTCAATCGATAACGCACCAGCAGGTGACTCATCGCTAGACGATGATGCACACGACACGCGACGCCACAAGAGGCGTTTCATTTGAGACACATCCTTTTTTTTTTTTTTTTTAATTTGAAAGAGTTGTATATGCATTTATAATATATAAATAAAGTAACATTATTATCTATGAATATATATATTAAATATCTATAATTAATTCTTTCTTTATTAAAGGTGGCCGTAGTCACCCTAACAAATTCTACTTGAATTAATAATTCTAAGTGAACGTAATATATCTTGATATCTTTGCGATAATCAACGCTCTTCTCTGAGGTATATATATTTATTTAATTCGTTCTATATAAAATTATAATTTGAATAAGAAATAAATAATTTGCATAATGCGAGTTATCAGATGTTACTCTCTGCGGTAGTGTTTCAACTTTGCACTTCGTCGTAACGTACGAATAAAAATGAAATTTAATTTTCAATTCTACTTATAAAAACAAGAAAAAAATTGTGTCTATATATGTGTGAGATGTTTTTATAATATGATATAATATATATATTTTGTCAAGGATAAACTTGGTAATTGTAATGATAATAGAGTTGGAAAAAGAAAGAAGTACAACCGATGATAATGCGACAGTCGTGGAAAGACTTTCGTAATTTCCTGCAGTTTTCACAACAACAAACCTGCTGCGTAATAATAATAACACGTTCGGTAGAATAAAATCGAAATCGAGTTTCGTTCCTAACAGAAGAAAAAGTGTGGCTCGCGAACGTACTCTCGATATTCTCGCGCTTCCTTTCCTTTTTCTGTTTAAGATATATTTCTACTTAAACTTAATATGTCAACTTTTAAAAACGATTAACACGCCACGAAACTTCAATTAGAACATCGATAAAAAAAAATACATCACTTATTTTTATTACAAATGTATCACTTGTTTTACTTTTGTAAAAATTCACAAATAAGACTTTTAAATAAAAATGCCAGAAACACTTTTTTTTCTTTAAAGAATATCAAAGAATACAAAATACATTCGTTGTCGTTTGTATAAAATTTAGATCATTCGTAAGATTCATCCGAAACGAAGTAACATAATTTTGACGAAAAATTATATATATATTTAAACGAATCTTTCGAGCAAGTAAAAAACAAGCATATGTATGTGCAGTGCTATCCTTTCGAAGTTCCTTCTCCTACCAAACTCCACCTTCCCTACTATTGTAAGAAGGAAGAAACTACGTCTAATGGTCTACTTTCACTGACGGCGCTTAAAAACTGTTATGAAGGCGTCCGTTTACGAACTCGATGTCGGGGAAAAAAATAATGGAAAAAGGAAAAGATGGGTTAGAAGGGAGAGGAAAAGAGGATATGAGCTCTTATCGAGCGACGCCATCGAAACAGGACGCGACGGTAATATTAGCAACAATAATACAACGACGACGAGTCAAATCCAGATAAAGTTAGCTGACAGTGAACGTCAGTGGGTTCCAATCATCGGTGTCATCGCTTCCATTTAACTCCTTTCGACTTCCTAATTAAGTTTTTTTTTTTTATTTCTTTTTATCGTACCCGGCCAACTTGATAAATTATTATAGTACATCCTTCTGAAGATATAGCCGAGGGAAAAAATTGCAAAAGAAAAGAGATTTTACAGATTAGTACATAACACATGCGCGCGCGTAAATACTATCATAATTAAATTTTTTTTCTATTTTCAACTTTGCAAGTTAATTTGTATATATAATTGCAAGTAAAAAAATATACGGATAGGTTTATCACAAGAAGCATTCGTTTTAATTTCAACACGATAGAAAGATACATAAACGAAACGATAAACGTCGACTACTTTCACTTTTGGATTGTCTGTTATTAATTAAGGGTAAAATATTCTCAACGAATATACTGTCTCTCTCTTTCTTTATTTCTATTTCTTTCTCTCTCTCTCTCTTTCTCAACGTATCGTGACAGCACGAGATTTTGATGAGAGACACGACCAATTCTATACCTACGCACGAGAGTTTAATGCACGCGATTGCATAATTATTATGGAGTTGAGAAGGTTAATTAACGCGCTGCTCGCCGGGATAAATAAGATGTAATCTTGCGTTGTTTAAGTAAAAACATGCTAATACACGTCTTTTTACCAAAGCAAAAAACTCGATTTGTCTCTTGACGATAACAGCCAATCACATTGAACGTCGAATAATAGTCATGCGGTTTCCGCACTTCCATCTATGTTTCTATCGAACGATAATATAACGACTTATTTTCGTTGACTACGTTTAAATTCGTTTTAATTGTTATGTATAATAATTTTAAAATGAACCGATTTTTTTTAACTTATTTTTTTTCATATCTTGATATATTGATACTTGATTACTACGTTTTGTTTTTCATCTATTTCGTGAAATTTTTAATGTAATATTCATTCTTCATCGTAATATTTAAAAAAGAAAAAAGAAAAGGAGAAATACATTAATTTCGTTGTGAAAAAACTTTATAAAGAGAAGAAACTAAAAAGAGAAATAAATTTTCATCGAGTCTGTATTCCCTTGAAATTACAACTCTCTAATTCACAACGAGTTGTCGAGAGAAAAGAAACAACCAAGAAGTGAACCCACAAGTGTTCACATGGCACATAACGGAAGGACGTATACCAATGATAAATAACGACGTAAACTTCTCCCTTCACAATTTTTACATTAAACTTGTCAACGAAAATGTTAAAAATCGAAAGCACTTCTTCCAATCTCAAAAACGCATAGCTATGATATATCGAAAAATTCCGTTTACAAATCTTAAAAATAATCAGGTTCATATATCAAGAAAAATTATTGTACTTACGATTAAAAAAATTAATAAAAAATAAAACAAAAATATGATTAAAAATGAACATTTCTTTTCTTTTTATCTTTGTTTATATTTGAAAAAAAAAAAAAGTAATTACGTGTGAGATAAAAGATCTATCTATAAAAAATAATTCTAGAAGTATCATAAAGATTTCATTTGTCGTTATTATCATCGTATATACTATTAATATCTCTCCTACTCTTTCTTTGCCTCGCTTGAGTTTACACTTACATCAAATATCGCAAATAACTATATCGAAAATTTATCAACATGTAATTTTCATTTTTTTTTGGCCCGCATAATTCATATCGTGTGATACAAACGATTGATTAAAAAAAAAAAAAAAAAAAAACGATTGCCATGAAGAATCTGTACGAAGTTTAAATAAAGCTTGTCTCATGCAACGATAACTAAAAATATCAAGTTATAATCCTATGCATTGAAAGAAACGTTCTATTCGAGTTCCAGCTATAAAAGATCAGAATTTCCTCACTCACTGAGCACGCTTGAAAGAACTTTACCTGCCTGTCTATCTGCCTGCTTGACCTTGCAAAGATACAAAGGATTTCAAAACGACGTAGGTATATATGTGAGCTCGACAAAATCCTTTTTGTTATAAGATATATATATATATATATATATATATATATATATATATATATATATGAGGTATAACGTACGGAGCAGCTGTTAGGGTAAGTTACGTTTCGGTAATTTTTCTGAATCAACGTCAACCGACAAAGCTATTTATATCTACCGATAAAACCATCAAATTCTACATGCGCCATTGACGACAAATTTGCTTTTTTTATCAGCAGATGCAGTATTGTTGATTGACGTCGATTCGACAAAATTATTATTATATATATATATATGAAAGCAAAAATCATTTTCACGAGTTTTCACTTACTATGTAAAATATCGTTCAGTTTCATTTCTCTGAACTTAGTTATTTTACTTAGTTTATTGTGTTTTTGCCGAATTTGATTGTATATGCCGATTATTTTTTCATTTTTATTTAAATATATTTTTAACGACCAGATTGCCATTTTCGTTATACTTTACCTTTTTTTTTTAACGATTCAATAAATGTTAAAAAAAAAAAAAAAACATTTTATCATTATAGAACTGGCGTTGTAAATTAAAAACAATGTGAATCGTTCTGGTCTCGATGCGTGTTCTAGTTTTTGGTTCGTTAAACGGTCGTGTCTTGGTCGGCCGATGGGTTTTCTTCCGGAATTTGATTCGATCAGAGGAAGACCCGTTAGGTCGATTAGATAAGGCAGAATTTCGATAATAAATGTCGATGGAGAAAAGGAGTTATATCGTATGAAATTGTTGGAAAAGTTCGTAGCGATTTTTAGTACAAAATCGAAGGTAAAATGTATAGATAATTTTGTTTTTTTCCTAATATTATTTAATATTTCATATACGCCAAATTTGCTAATTCGATTTAAATCTTAAGAATATTAATATAAAAAATTATTGAAAATCGCTAAGAAACCTTCATACTCTTGATTTTTAATTAAAAAAAAAATCACTTAATATAAATCGCCTCGCAACAGATTATTTAATACGAGTAAGTGAGATTATCTTCATCGATTAATCAACTAACGTATATTTTTAGAAAAAAAAAGAAAAAAAAATCTTCGTTTAAGAATAACAATACTCTTGAACTTTGCATCGTTTCATTCAACTTTCAATGTAACTTAAGTATAAGGAAGAAGGAAAGTGTTTTGATTATATGTGATACTCGTGTATGAATGTATATACTGTCAATAATGTCAATTTATGTTGCTATAATACAATTATTTTTGATTTTTAAAAAGATTTTTACGTAACTATTGTTTCTAGAAGTAAAAATAAATATAAAATAAATATAAAATAAACGTAAACACAAAATATACATAATAATTTGGTACAATTTATTAATTAGAAAACGTTCCTTTGAAACCTAAAAGGAAAAAAAATTAATTAAAAAAATAATTAAAAAATAGTAATAATAAAAAATGTGTTATCACGCGATAAGTAGAAATTAATCATAAAATTGATCGACTTTTATCTAATCGCAAAACAAACGAATCGTACATTCGATCCTCTTTGAATGCATTTGTTTATTTTTATGCCTCGATTGAAAGAAGAAAAGACATTGAACGTTCGATGCAACATATAAACACGATGCACGTTGTATTATGACTTGAATTTATCTAGAGAGGTATTTGCTCTTTCCGGAAAGAACATTTACAAGTATTTAAAACGTAGTCTGATCACATTGGAAATGGAGAATGCACGACATGACAAGTCGTGCCTTGAATCTTGATTCGATTCGTTTCAAATTCTTCGTGCATTAGTCACAACGAATTAAAGCGAGTCGTTCATGATCTACGATCGAAGAAGAAAGTGAAAATATCCTGTGGTCTTATTATAATTATTAATTCATATAACGATCGTCGAAACATTGTGACATCAAAACTTCGACTTAAATGAGTCTCATAATTAAAAAGTTTATACAATACTATCTAAATATTCGTACGAATATAATAAATATTTCCTGTCAAAAATCGGATAATTAAAAAAGATCTTGTACATCTAATATTCAAAATCTATTGCTTCCAAAAAAGTTAAATAATTAAAATTACAATATAGAAGAGAAAAAAAAATACGATATAGAAGAGAATTAGAATATCGAAAATTAAACAATTCATGATAATACAGTCATATTTCCGATTATAGAAATATTTCTTTTGTTTTTAAAGATAAGAAAATTTTTTTGATACAATATTGTAATTTATAAATTAAAATACTGAACGTAATAAATAACATATTATGCAAGTTTGTCCTTAAAAGTTATCTATCATTTGACAAATATTTAAAGTTCAAACGTTGAATGATTCAAATTTAAAACTTATTTGCTTTCTATCAACTTATTTGACATTCTAAATGTACAAAGATAAAGAAAAAGAATTATACAAACCTTTGGCTTCTCGCGTTTCCTTTTGATAATAAGGCCATCGTTCTCTATATAATCAGGAACGTCCTTCCTGTTGCTAAAATTGAAGACCATTGTGTTGTTCTGTTGATTCCAGGGTTTGGCATCCCAAAGACCACCACCACCACCACCACCAGCACCAGCACCAGCACCAGTACCAGCACCAGCACCACCGGTGGAAGTCGACTTCTTAGTTGGCTGTATCTCATCAGCACTCTTCAAACTAACTACAACCTTTGTAGGTTGTTCTATACTTTTAACGCGATTTATAAGATTCTTCTCTAATTCTCGATTGCTTAAATTCTGTTGAGGAAGTTGGGTTTTGGTAGACACAAGTGGTCTTATAATACCAATTTGTTTTTGAGGTGGAGACGATTCACTTTTTGGACATCTTATCGTTTTAGATTCGTTACCCTGAGAATAGGACGTTGTGGTAGAACTGATTAAGCTAGCAGACTTAGGAGGTTTGTTATCAGCCTTCTTCTCTTCAATCTCACCATTGTCCCCATTCTTCTTCTTGTCATCTTTATCTAAAGCCAATCTCTCGCGAAGAAGTTTCGAAGCTATTTCCTGATCCCGAAGAATTCCAACAAAGGATTCATTACTTTTTATATCACAGCTACTAGCCTTTGATATACTTGTTGCTCTTTCCTCGACTTTTCGCCCATTTTGTTTCACACCTGGTAAATAATTCTTCTCCCTGCTGTTGGACTCATCGTTGAACCTGAAACACATTGTTGTACCGGCTTTACCAATATTATCTAAAGCCGAGGAAGAAATTGTTTTCGGCCCGTCCTGTATATCTTTGTTCTTCTCTTCTTCTTCTTCTTCTTCCTCCTCTTCTTCTTCATCTCGATCCACTACTTCTTCTACTACTTCCGGTTCTAGTCTAAGCTCATCGATAGAAAGATCCTTCGAAATGGACGACTCGACGCTTTCATTTTTTTTAGGACTTGGCAACCTCTGTCTCATAGACAAGATCATTTCTTTTTCCACCTGCCTGGTATGTGTTTGCACGAGCTTACCAGTTTCTGTGATCTCTTTAGCCTGGCTGGGTTTACGAATTGGACTGGAACTCTGAAGTAACGGAATATTGACATCCTTGATAGGCGAAGAGGGACTCTGAGCAGCTGGAGAAGAGATCCTAGGTGACAGTAGCGGAGTCAAAGGTGGAGACTTAATACCTATCTCAAGAGTACCAACTTTAGACCTATTTTGAGGTTCTGGACTTGGTGCTGGAGAAAACCTGAGCTTATTAAAGGTAGGCTCTGGCGAAGGTGACGGCGAATGAGACTTTTCGATCTGCTGAAACTTGCTCACTACAGAAGAAACTGATTGTACTATAGGATCGGTAATAACACCATCGAAATGAAACTCCTCATCTTTTTCTATGAGTTCGGCCGTTGGTTTTTGAGGTAAGACGATCTTCTTCGGTGACGAGGAACCAGTGGTACTTGTCCTAGCATTACCATTGACAAAGGGTTTAGGCTGTAGCGGTGGTTTAGGTAGTACCTTCTTTTGATTCTGCGCTTTGAAAGTATCGTTGATCGTCTTGAAGGTCGCTACCTTAGCAGCGACCTCTCCTTTAGGCTTCAACTTTTTCGCCGATCCTTCGAATATGCGCATCGTCGTCTTGACTAGATCGGGTGGAGGCCGTTCGGTTTCTGCCAAAACTGGCTTGATTCTTTTCGGCTTGTTTGCCGCCTTGGGCCGGTCTATCTCGCTCAGTCGACTCTCTATCTTAACGGTGCTCCTGTCGACGAGAACGATGTGATCGTTAATCGGATCCTGTCTCGACGTGATCCTCATGTTAGGATTCGTCTTAGCGAGACCGGAATCATCGATCGAGGACGAACTGGCATTGTACCTGACGAGAGTTTCGACGCTTCTAGCTCTCTTCATCGTTTCGTTACCACGATTAGCATTGCGATACCTATCGCCGCCGGTCTTGCTCGTTTGCCCGGCCACGTTTCTCTTAGCGTACTTCCTACCGGAAACGGTAGTCGCATTCTTTTCGTTCGTCGGTTCGTCCTCTCGATCGAGTAGATCTTCCAGACTAGCAGCGCGTCGAAAACGTTGAACGGTCGCCCGGCTCTTGTTCGTTTCCCTAAGAGCGAGATTGAGATATTTGCTTTTAAGTTTATTCACGATACCAGGACCGTATTGTAGTTCCTCGGAACTGTCGCTCTCGGCGTCGGCTTCGTTCGTCCTCATGCCGACGGTGTTGACGCCGCTCGTCGTGTTACCACTAAGTTCTTCGAATACGTTGTCGCGCGTTCTCCTCGTCCCGAGAACGTTATCTTCGATCTCGTAATCATCTCCACCGTGCTCCATCTTTCGTTCCATGTCCGTGGATCTGATCGAAGCACCACTAGCACCACTACCGTTTACATCCTCCGAATCGGAGCAAAGTGAGAGATCCGCCTCGAGACGCATGTTGCGCGCCACTGAGCCAATTTCGCAGCTATTACCGCCGTGGAGAAGGGTGGCGCCACTAGCGAGCCCCCTGCCGACAAGCGCGGCCATTATAGTAGGGGTAGGGAGGCCGCCCATGCCGCCCCCAGTACCACTAACACTACCACCACTAGCAGCGGCATCAGCGAACACGATAGCAGCAGATTCGTTACTGCCACTACCGAACTTTTCTTCCTCGCACGTTGTCGTTACTGTCGTCGTTTTCGTCGATGATGCGTCTCGTTGTTCCTGACGACAAACTATCGCAACGTCCTCGCGACTCTCCGTCGACGAGAGTTTTGCGCTCGCTCCGTTGCTCGATAGAACTTTATTTTGTTGTCTCCGTCGTTGTATCAGATCCCTTTTCCATTGAGGCACGTTATTATTACCGGCACCATTCGACTCGCCGCCGGCCGACGCGTTGCCGGCGGTAGCCATCTTGAACGACACGCGTTCTCGAACGCGCTCGCGACAGACCTCTCCCTCCCCCCCTCCCTCTCTCTCTCTCTCTCTCTCTCTCTCAAAGTTTACAAACTCACTTTCGCACCGCGACAACGATGGGATTACAAATCTAGAAACACGAGCCGATTCTTCTCCCTCTCGTCTCTCCGCCGCTGTTAAAACTGCTGCTGATGCCGATGCTGCTGCTATTGCTGTTGCGAGCCAATTGCGCGACCGGATTCACCGCTCCCCGAGACAACGCCCGCGAATCGGAGCCTCGCGATCACTGGATAATCGATCGCTTTCGTGGAAAGGCTCCACTTTCGCCGGAAAAAAGGAGGGGAAGACCACCCCACTCCTTTTCGTTACTTGTGGATGAGATCGATCGAAATCGAGAAGCGGCTACTTCCTTTTCTTTCTTTCCTTCCTTCTTTCCTTCTTTCCTTCTATCCTTTCTTACCCTTTCTTTTTTCTTTCACGATAAACAGCTATCGCCATACTCGTAGTAATTCGGCTACGTCGAAGATATGTTCGTAGAACTGTCACCGCGTTCGTTCGTCGTTCGACGACGACAGTACACGATCAGACCCGATCGGTGAAAATCGAAGTTGGCACGCGCGTACACGCGACGTACACGCGAACGTCTTGCCCGATGCATCGAGAAAGCCGTTTTATCTGTCGTTGCTACGGAGACAACGACAATGATGGCAGCTACGAAGGCAACAACAGTGAGACGCACTGCTTGCACACACGCAACCCTGATGCAGTACGCACGCACGCAGCAAGTAATGAAAGGCAAACGAGCCTATTCCTGTTCTTCTTTCTCTTTCTCTCTTTCTTTCTCCTCTCTCTCTCTCTCTCTCTCTTTCTTTCTCTTTCTCTCTCTCTCTCTCTCTTGTATCCGTCGAACGATCGCCTCTCACTCGCGGCACACACGAATCGCTCTTGCGAGAACCCTTTTGCTCCTCCTCCTCCTCCTCTTCCTCTCTCCTCAATATCTTTCCCCCGTTCCACCACCCTTTTACGCCCTCTCCTCTCTACGCCCTCACTTCCTCCCCACCGAACGACCGTCGAGAACTTTAAGATCGATTCACATTGTTTACAAAGATCTTTATCGTGAAATTTATTCAAAATACTTTTTACGTATCTAAAAAATAATTAAGTAATATACGTAATATATATATGTATGTGTGTGTAATAAGATAATACATAAGTAACGCGTATCTCATTCGATAAGACAAATTTCAAATTATGCGCCTTTTCCATACTCTCGTCTGATTGGTCACTCAGTTCGCGGTCATTTCGAGATACGGGAATTCAAACGTAAATATCGTAATAATAAGAACAGATATTTTTCGATCGTTTATGGAATACTTTGATGATAGATAGAATTTATATGTCAAATAAGAAAGCGCGAGTGAAAATTTCTTAAGTATTTTAAGAAACTAGGGAGGATCGCTGACGCGTCATTTCAAAATGGGGTGTTTCCCCTCTTCGAGAGGTCGTTACCTTCCTTAACACGTTCCTTGTCGAGCCGTTTTTGAATAAGTGTCGTCTTCAAGTTATATATAACGAGAACGGTACGCGCACACACACGCGTACACTGATTTTTTTTTTACATATTTGACATTTTTACATTATATAAAAATTATCTATTTTTTTGAGAATTTATTTATCGTTAGAATAAATATTGAAGTTATAATAAACAATATATACTTGGATACAAAACAAATAAATTTATATATTTCATATTGAAAATGTACAAGAATAATAAAAAAGTTAATATTTTTAATATCTTTCCGATTTAATCGTTTTGGGATGACATCTTCATCAAGTCCGCGACGATACGAAGAAACTGTTCTCACTAAAAATTTTTCTTATAATTCATCTTTCTATCAAATTTACGTTCGTGTAACATTTGTCAATATATTATATATTGCGTAGTAATCTTTTCGTAATAAATCTTTTTATAATTCCTATTAATCTTCTTCTTGTTTCTGATTTTTTTTTTTACGATAATGAAAATATCTAACCAGCCAATTGCAAAGTAAATCCATACAACTAAAGAAAACTGCATCCCGCAACTCATCACTACATCGCGTGTACCGTTATCAGCGTACGGCTTAAAAAGTGTTCTAAACATCATTCTAGAACATATGATAGTGACTAACAATTGTTTTCTTGCACTTTATCTGTTAATGACATACTTGACTTAAAAAAATGAGATCTATTAACAACGGCAAACGTATCAATAGTAACGTGTTAATAACATAGAATGGATATGGTTCTTTTAGTGTAAAAAAAAATCGAATTATACGATTATCAACATATCGTCACAACGGATGTTTAATCGCAACCAAAATACCTACTGGAATTACGTTTCTTTCGCGATAAATGATAAAAGAGAGGAAACAGCACAGATTCAACCATTGGAACGTATATATATACGTAAGTACGATGACCCAAAAGCATGAATGACCAAATGGAAGCATGATTTCCTCGTTGCAAAACTGGAGATTCGTCTTAGAGTGTAGGTGGTGCGTGATTTAATGCTGCTTGTTAAGTATGTAGCGTTATTATTAATACAAGTTTGTGCTTACATACACACACAGACACACATTACATATATATGTACATATTCTTCGCGAAATAATCTATTTTTGTCATCATCGTCGTCATCGTCACCGTCATCGTTGTCATCATCGTTATTATCATCGGTGTACTACCGGAGCTTGTGAAAATTTATAATTCTTTTGATCCTAATAGTGAATATTAAAGAGAATTCTGTTTCGTTATTTTGTCGCAATGTGAAATAAAAGTTTGTTTACAGACATTATACAGTTCTATGTATACTATAAAGTAGATCTATTCAAATTAAAACATTCGAAAGTATTTTCTTTGGAAAATAAGTTTATGTATCCATAAGTAACAAAAATGTTTGAACGTTTTCATGTAAATGTTCTAAACTATATAAGGGTATGAATGCAATTAACCTGTAAAGACATTTTGAAAGGGAGTCAAAGTTCACACGATCGCCAAACAGATTCCTTGATATAATCTTACTCTGCGAGCTTTCGAAAGATAGTTCGAGAGATGCAATCGTTCGATGTTAAGAACTGGTAATTATCGGTAAAAGCGGTGAAAGGTTCAACTAGTCGGTCTTCGACCGAGACGGATCGCTTGCAACAAATGCATTCGTTACGATTACCTCATTGCGTTCTCTCGTGACGCTTTGTCCTGACCACGCACACGTTAAACACGCTTTAAAGCATTTCTAAACTATGTGTTACTGCGACTTAGGCGAGCGTCAACTTTCGCGTAACCGACGAGTTTGCAAAACTGTCTTATCTGAAAGTACGGAGCACGACATTTTTTCAGTGAAAAAAAGAAAAACAAAAAAAAACGATGTAGGTCAGTATTTTTTTTACAATGCTGAAGTGTATAAATATCTAATTATACCTTGGGAAGACAAGTGGGCTCAGTTAACTTTGAATAAAATAACATGTTTTAAAATGATGTGAAACTTGGGAACGATCGATGACAATTTTCGTACATTTTTTTCCGTACGATCGTTTCATAAAACACGTTAGAAACAAGTTTCAATGTTTGAGAGTCATTATGACGGAAGTTATCAAACGTTCCATTCGACAAAACCGGTACTCTTCGTATAATCGCATGTTTTTTATTACTATTCCGTTTCGCTTCGTCGTAACTTTTTTTTTTTTAGTTTTATGATTTCTTTAAGCGTCGAAATACGCGAGAAAGGTTTATTAAGTACTTATATTCTAGATGGTCCGTCGAAGAGGGACAAACGCGAAAACAAAATGGTCGCCGCTTCAGGCCCCGTTTATCGACACGTACGGAACCAATTCCATGAGTGAAACCGGTTTGGAACTAGTTTTCTTCGGTTTTTCGGCCCTCCCCCCGCAAGATCCTGTCGCATACGACTCGAGCACGAGTCGCATTCGTGTACGGAATCTCTCTCGGACGTGTGCAAAGTTTCGCGGAGGTCACACGGTCTAACCTTAGAAATGGCAGACGACGAGAAAGAACAGAGAGGTAAGTAAATCGCGTTTAAAAAGCGAAAACGTGATGATTCATTTCGTCTCGTCGATACCTCGCGTTAAATGTTTCGGACAAATCTTGCTTACATTTTTTCTGTCCTTTCGAAATTTCTAATACTGATGTAAGATCTTTTTATTAACTTCCCCTACTTTCTCGTTTCCCCTCTTCCATCCGCTCTCCATCCACCATAGTAGGCACGGATACACGAATAAGTTATGCTCGTTGAACGGATAAAAGGAAACCTTTTTTTTTTTTTTTCTTTTTGATAGATCGTTAGCACGATATAATATATGTTACATTAATTATTTTATTATTAAGGTCCGAACGTCGATGGAAATCAAATGGAAATCAAAATAGAGCCAACATTGCAATGTTACGTCGAGGAGGAACATGAAAATAGTTTCTCAAGTTTCGAAGGTAACGGCGCGATACCCTCTACCGCGGACGTTGGTGCTTTGAATCTATGGACTAGCAAGGCTACCACCTGTCTCATCAGTCAATATAAAAAATATCGGTCGATGGTAGGACAATCGACGCAGATCAGAAGTTTACGGGAAATGTTTGAGATGATATCTCTCGAGATGCAAAATTACGGCTTTTATTTTAGCCCTCAAAAGTGTGAGAACAAGTGGCGTGTCTTAGAACGTAAGTACAAAAATTTGGTCTTCCGGGAACGATTGAAAAAACCTGGAAGGATGAGACACTATGGTCATTGGGAACATAAGAGAGCCCTCGATGAAATATTCAATGAGAAAGAGAGGCATGTGTATTTCGAAGAAAACGATTTTCCATCGCCGACAGGATCAGTTAAATATTCGATGATTCTACCAAAAACAACTACGGAACAAGCCACGAGCTCCTCCAATTCTAATAACAATCAAAATAATGATCCATTGGCTACGTTAATGTCTAACGCAATACCGGAAAAACAAAGGGAAGAATCAGACTACAAGATTACTTTGACGACACTATTTGAAAGGTTTTTGGACGAAATGGGAAAGAACTTTGCACTGGCTGAACGAAACAAGGAGAAACGGCATAAGGAGGAAATGGCAATGCGCCAAAACGAGTTGGAAGTAAAAAGAAGATTGTTGAAATTGAAAGAACAAAAGATAGAATTACAAAAGTGTCAAATGATCGCTGCTGCTCAACATTTTCATTTTAACAAGCAGTAATCTAGTATATTGAATTTTTTCTTCTATTGTCGTTTTCTTTGTTAATTTTTTTAAAGAATTGCCTCGAAAGTCATTTTTTATATTTTTCATAAAAACATCGGATACAAACTTTGATATTTGCTTATTACAAATGTTAATAGAATGAAGTGATCGAAGAGAGCGAGCAAAAGATCTTAATATATGGCGATTATATTTATGATAAAATGAATACATAATAAAATATTTGTTACTACGAAGACAATCGGTCCAATTCCTACGAGGAAGTTAATAAGACACGAATACAGATGCATTATTAAAGTTATAAGCGTGTGGAAAGAGATAACGTAAAGTCGTCAAGGTAACATTGAAAAACAACTGATAAAAAGATGAGGTAAAACGATTGAATTTCAGTATAGATAAAGTCAAAAGAGTAATGTAAATTGTAGGATTCATAAATTTCAATATTGCATTCTGCTCTAGAAAGATATAGTCTATTAATCTTCAGACGAATTAATCTATAAACTAAATCTTGATGCTTATGATTACCATTCAGAGATAATGAAGATAAG
Organism: Vespula vulgaris; assembly: GCF_905475345.1. Classification (NCBI taxonomy): domain Eukaryota; kingdom Metazoa; phylum Arthropoda; class Insecta; order Hymenoptera; family Vespidae; genus Vespula; species Vespula vulgaris. Next base: position 8,139,578 of record NC_066590.1, on the reverse strand, counting down.
AATGAAGTTTGAGAAGAATAGAGAACTTTCCAAGGTAAATAATATTTTAAATATACATAAATAAATGTTCAACAATTGAAAATAGTTCGATATAGACTCTTTCATCGTTAGATGGTGCTCGGGAAGATTTAAAATTATATTCAGTCGATAATGAACGACGATTCAAGTAGCTTTCTATTCCAAGAGATGGCGTAGATAATAATGACGGTAAAGAAATTTGTAAAAACATTTTTTTTTCTAAATAATATAAATAACAAATAAAAATAAAACTATAATTTCAATTAATTTAAATTTTAAATTCTGTAATTAAATGTAGGACATTTACATAATCTCTCGAATAACTGATTTGCTACTTTTTATATTTATAATTAAAATTATGTTTATATAAAAATTTACAATATTAAAATATAATTAATACTTCTTGATTTTATGAATTAAATAGAAAAATCCGATCGAAGTTATATAATTATATTGTATAAATCATATCGTACTTTTTTTTTTATAATTCGCAACATCGCACACACTGTCTTGCAAAGTTAGTTCGTAGACATTATACGAATGTCAATATCCAGTTAAGATTAATTTATTCTAATTTTTATTAGACAAAGTATTGACAGAAGATAAATCTAATCTGTTACGTTACCCTGGCAACGCACAGTTAATTCAGTCAGTCGAGGTGAGTTTATGTATATCTTTCGTACGTGCTTCGCAACGAAGTTTGACAAGATCGTCTTTGCTCGTAGATCAAGATCTGTTCAAAATCTAATCAACTCTATATCTTTTCGAAGAAAGTGTATAAAAAGAAAAGCGTAAAATATGGCAATGAGAAGAATGGAAGAGTGTCGAGTTTGCAATCAAGGATTACCGGCATATAACATTCCAACTGGGCCACCGGACAAGAAACCAACGTACACTTTTGTCAGGAGTCCCAGAGCGATGTTGCACATGCAAAAAAAGTACAGACATCCACCGATGTAAGTACAGCATCTTTTTATATTCTTTCGTTTCACGAATAACGCACATATATCGTTCATATATCGTTCATATTCATTTTAAACACCGTTCCCATCGATCCACAGCAGACGTATATCGATCGAGAAACGTTCGATTAATGAACGATAATTTATCTGAGAAATAATAGATAGAAACTACGAAGAACATTTATGTTATACCGTCGAATGATCGACGGATAGAAGTTAATCTATGACAGAAAATAAAATGAATTAGAACTTTAAATTATAAATGTAATCCCACATATCGATCGATATCATTAGTTTGCATATTTTTTAAACATCCTTGACTCGAATATACCATTTCCATTCATCTTTTTTTTTCTCAATTTATATTTAAAAGTATATAACAATCAAAAAAAGAAAAACTACTCTGTTTATCCTCGACGATCATGCATCGATTTTTCAGTAAAGAACAAACTTAAGAAATGATACTATCTTTGTAATACGTTCGTCGAGAAACGAACGAAACAACTTAAGATTTTTTAACCACGTAAACTTTGACTTCGTGGGATAGCACCGAGCGCGAAATATCGATTGTCAAGTTTATTACAACAGATATGGCGAGCGAGACGTTTTGTTACAAGTCATGCGAAACCATTTTTTTTCTCATATTCGTATCTCATAAAACGATCCGCCGCGTATGTTATTGGGCTTTAATAACTATGGAGAATACAAAAAAAAGAATAAAAAAAGGGAAAAGGCGCCATCGATAACTGGAAAAGTACGGAACATCGATAATGCAACGACCGTACCTGTGGTCCTAGATCGTGAAGCGAGTTATACACATACATATATATATGTATATATGTATGTATGTATATATGTAGAGTTTCTGGGCTTATAGACGACACAGGAGGGAATGACCGCGCTCCATGATTTTATCGGCCGTTCTTTCTCTCTCTCTCTCTCTCTCTTTCTTGTTCACGATCGTACATCGAGGCTATGAACTACAACTTAGTTGTTACTTTAATTAACGATTCATGATAATTAACATTGATCGATATCTCTTATGTAAGTACTCGCAAACATTGTTTATTCAGTGAAATGAATATTTATTTGAATTTTTCCAAGTGAAGCTCGAGACACAATCGGAATTTCGTTCTAGGAAATTGATAATTTAGAAGATCGATTTTTCTTTTTTATTCAACGCAAAATTAACGAAGTGTGGTCTGTCAATAGCGTCACGTCATATTGAAATATTTACGATTCGTTCGACTTCTCCGAATAATATCACTGAAAAAAATTAAATCATCGACCAATAGTTAAACTACAATTTTTCTTGCGAAGCGAGTAAAAAAGCACCCTCGTAATCGCAAAACTTTATCATCGTGATCGCTCTTTTCATTTCACGCGACACGCAATTCGTATTTTTTTCTTCAAGGGCAGAAAAACTTAGATATTCTGATAGAAGGAAAAAAAAATTTAAGTATTTCTTTTAAATAATTTTTTTTCTTTTAGTTTCAACGAGGAATGTACAAATAAATAGAATGAATTTATTCGAGTCTTTACGAACGTTACTTCCAAAATTTTTCATTATCTTCAGATTTTATTTTAACGATTATATTTTAATTGAATTAAGATAGAACACGCTTCACCTTGAAATGTCGTGAAAGCCGAGGAACAGATCTAGAGATCGCGTTTAGGTCAGTCGCGAAGAAAACGTATGAGAACTCACACGAATTAATCCTTAGCTTTTACGCGTATTTACGCATATACACATATACATATATGTATACATACATACATACATTCATCCCTCTCAGGCATGCGCAACGTTAACGGCTGGTCAGCGTTATTGAGTGGCCGCCGAGCGTTAAAAGCATACATAGCAATACATATAGTATATATGTATATGAACCCCCCACTATTCGCAATCTATATCGTTCGATTCTAAGGACATTGTCCAGTCTCTGAACTCTCACGAACGATTTCAAGCCGGTCAGTACCGGCGCGAACCTTGACTGAGATACTTTTATTCTTTTCCTCTCGGTGAATATTTGTGTCTTCTTGTTCTTCAAAAAATATTAGAGATTTTTTCATGGAAAAGAAAAGAAAACTAACGAAACTAGAGAAAGTACTATCGTAGCCGATATATTTGAATTATAGACGAGGTTGATACAGCGTAGGAAGTCGAGCTTATACGATAGACTTCTATATTGAGTCTTCTTTCGTTTGAGACCTTTGCTTTTCTTGTAGAAAGAAAGAGAGAGAGAGAGAGAGAGAGAGAGAGGAAGAGAATATAAAGATAAACCAATGAGTAATAAAAATAAAGATCATTTCGAAGATCGTGGAATTCCTGCAAAGTCTCGAAGGGAGAGAACATCGATTTTCTAATTTAAAGGCCACCGAAAGGACAATGCGTCCTTCACACGTCAAGACACGAAGATGAAGAACACGAATTAATGATCTCTTCGCCATGCCAACTGGAATTTCATCGATGTTGGCGCCAACCGCGAACGTTGGATCGTTTGATCATGAGGGAAAAAATTCGGGAGCTTTCACGATCCTTCAGAGAGACGGTTTAGACTCGAGCTTACCTCTTTTACATGTCAACGACGACGAAGAGACGTATTCAGCTTCGAAGCTGACTAGAGTGAAGAACGCAAAGAACGATCTGTATGCTCGCAGACGACTCTGTAAGTCAAACGAGCATTTGCTTCTGGCGAGTCTCCAATGTAATCAGATTAATCCGTTACGGAAGAAACAGTATACGAAGAGTCAGAACGATCTTGAGGACGAAGAGAAACGAAGGAAGAGGGAGAACGAAGTGGAGAATGTAGAGAACGAAGAAAAGAAAGGACAAAGAACTAGTATTCCTCTTTCAACGGAAGATTTCAACGAGGTACTCAACGCGAAATTGAGGAAGATCCAAGAGGACGAGGAATCTATGCAAAAGTGTCGAGACTCGAGAAGGAACGAGTCGATTTCTCAGCAACGAAGAAAACCGTTCATCACGACGGTCAAGTGCGGAGAGTTTCTAATGCCACCACCGGAAGTAGCAGCCCTTCTTGGCATTGGTCCGATCACGAACACTCAGGATACTGTAGGAAGAACAATAGGAGGTATTCCTCAGGGTGAGGTAACTGATAATTGGCAAGGTCCTTCCCGTTCCAAACTGAGACCTCTGGTGTCATTCGGCAAGAAACCAGAAGTACGTCACAGCAAACATAAGGCGAGATGTCAAGCGGCAGCCCTCAAGGCCACCGTAGATTTCGCACTTGACAAGACCAACGCGACTACCCTAGCCTCTTATTCTTGCTCTGAGGAACATACTAGGAGAAACAGGAGGTCTCCGATCAGAGTGGACGGGCTGTAAGTTCGACGAGTGGTCCCTGATTGCTTCATGTTTCTTTCTTTCTTTATTATCTCTCCCTTTTTTCTATTTTTTGCTTACGCGTTTTCCCCCCACTTCTTTCTCTCTTTTTATTTCTTTTATTTTCTTGCATTAGCGATATAATTTACTTTGATTTATGACTTCGTTATTTGTCTTTTTCTTTCGTTTTGTTTATTCTTGTTTCGTCTGTTATTTTCTCTTTCTTCTTCTCTCTCTCTCTCTTTTTAATTCCTTTTTCATGAGCTCAAGCAAAGCTTTACTTTCCTAAGGGCGCATCGAGATAATGACAGTCCATAAGGCCGCGATTTCTTTTTTTTCTTTCTCGCAGATTACCAACGACGCCGCGAGGTTTACCGAAAAAGTTGGAACCGATCAAGGGCGCGATGCTGAATAAGCTGCCTGGCCTTCGCGGCTGGTAACCGATCTTTCTCTTTCTCTTTTTCTCTCTTCCTCTTACTTAGACACTATTTTTCATCTTTTCTTTCTCAATTTCCTTTCTTTTTTCTTTTTTTCCCTCTTTCTTTCTCTCTGTTTTATTTATTTTATTTTTCTTTTTTTTTTTATTACCGATCATCGATATTTAAACATGGATATACCTCATGAATGAAAACGAGATATAATTTTATAATTATCGTTCCTCGGATGCATTCTTTGTTTCTTCGAAACTGTTTCTTATATAAAAATCTTCCAGAATCTTCCAGTTCTCAACATATTTTTTTTTTCTTTCTATCGATTCTTATCAATCGTATAAACGATCGCATGCGAGTAGGTTGTAGACACGCTCGTGTCATTATGCGGCACGACGTAGTCCGAACACAAATTCTACATTGGTATATGGAGTAGTTGTAGGAAAAATAAAGAAATATAAAAAAAAGGGAAAAAGAAAGAAAGAAACTCGCTTCTTCGAAAATTGTCTTACACTTCAAAGAATACAGGAAAACATTTGCAGAATGGAGAAGGAACGATGATGCAAGAGCAGTTAGTTTGTCGATTTACGTTTTATTCCAACGAATTCAAGTTCTTCGCGCCCGGATATATGATCATTCCCGATACGTTTTCCTATGTTATATCACTATATATCGAATTTCATTTTATTTTTTAATTACTTGGAGAAAAATATGATTCTGACAATTATCACAAACGATTGCAACCCTTTATTGAATCGTAAAATGTAACACATTGTTAAACTTTTAAGTGCAACAAAAAGCGATTAATCTGTAAATAATTGAGTAATTAAAAGGAAGTTTGAATTTCTTACAAAGTGTGAAATATTAATAAACGTTTTAATAATTACTCGGTGACAACTTGTGTGACTCGCGTATTATACTTTCCAGTGATCATACGATTCCTTTTGGGAATATTATGTACGATCGTCGAGTAATTCGTGGAAGCACCTTTGCAGCCCCTCCTGCCCTCGTAAGTATTTTATATCTCATTGTCAAGAAAGAAGTTTTCGGGTCGTTTTCTTTTTTCTTTTATGTCGTAAACATTATAGATCGATGGAGAACAATCGATAGCGGCAAGGCAAGCGGAAGCAAGAAGGAGGCATCTAGCAAGAAAAAAGGCGCAAGCTCAAATTTGCAGAGCTATAAGATCGGGATCGCCACCACCAGTCGCTGGTCGCAAACACGAACCGGTCCAAACTGAATTTTATCTCGAAGAAGTAAGCTCAAAAAAGATTTTATAAAACGATATCAAACTAACGTACATAGTTACTCACGCGAGAAAGAATATATTAATTCTTTATAATCGAGCATTATCATGATAGAACTATTCATCATAAGACCTATATTTTCTATACAGTGTTTTAATCCATTAAGTTATAAGAACTTTCCATGAATTATTTTCTTTCGTAGCCTTTGATAAATTAATAAAATAAGGAATAATATTTTTTCGAACTATCGATTTCTTTCATAATCGTATTCTGCGATCTATATTTTCTATACGAATTTGTCAAAGTCTATCGTGAATTATTTTCGTTTTATACTCTGTTAATAAAACAAATAAAAGCTTTTTCGTATATCGATGCAAAAATAATCAATTTTTCAGCTATTTCGTTTTCAATTTCTAGTTGTTTGAAAAACCGGACGAATTCGAGGTCAGCACACAAACCGATTACTTTTTGGACAGACCAGCTACGCCCAAGTACTGCCCTGCAAAAACCGGCGAGGATGTCTCTACACAAATCGAACCAGGAGACGTAAGTCGAACATTGCCCTGAACAGTTTTCAAATTTTCAGCGGAAACTTATATCTACGAAAAGACATTCCGTCTTTCGTATGTCTACGAAGATTCTCGGCAGAACGATTTTTTTATAGCTCTTCGACTTCGATCTCGAAGTACAACCTATTCTTGAAGTAATCGTTGGTAAGACTATTGAACAAGCTTTGATCGAGGTCTTAGAGGAGGAAGAAATTGCGGCTCTGCGAGAACAACAAAGAAGATTCCGAGAATTGCGAGCAGCTGAAAGAGCCGAAGCAAAGAGATTGAAAGAACAAGAGAGAAGACTTCGAGAAGAGAAAGTAATGAAATGTTCATTTAAATATTCTTTCGTTAACTTTAAATACTCGTTCTAGTTTCAATTTATTTGCGAAAATTGGTAAAGGTTTATAAATGTTTCTCTTTCTGTCCTTAGGATTTCTGCTTGAGGCAGCACGAACAAGCAGTGAAGATTCAACAAGAAACAGAAGATCGTGTCGCCGTTGCTGTCCTACTTACGGGATATATAGCCGAACTTTTGCCAGCTGTTCTAGAAGGTTTGAAGATGTCTGGATTCCTTCTGGACGAGATCAAAGCAGGTACATGAATGTCAAACTATATTCGAAAATAATCTGTCGAAAAATTAATAAAAATAATTGATATATTTATAGATGTCGAAGAAGGTTTCATGCCATGGTTGATGAAAGAAGTTAAAAAGGAGATGGGTAACATGATCGAAAGCAGAGAGTTGCTAATGGGTAAATTAAATTTTTGTTTTTCTATATCTTGAAAGTTACATCGATAGTTACGAATGGGCTATACTAATCATATTAGTTCAGTTTTACTGTCGTATAAAAAGAAGAGGAAAACAGTTCCTGTACTTTTATGGTCATTAATGAGTTTCTAGAACTTTTAGAACTCAACATTAATTATACATAATGAAAAAGTTGAACGAGGAATGTAGAGACAAGCTTGTGACAACAAAGCACGAACACTGTATCGTTTTTCCTCGTTCTTTTCTCATTTCGTTCGCTTCGATTGCGAGAAATATAAAATTAATGAATTTCTGAGAATATTTATTATCAGTCAATTATTGATCAAATTGATTATTGTTTCTTTTCATTCCCTACAGATATCATCAAAGAAATATTGGAGAACAGAGCTGAAACGTACAGAAAATTAGGTGAGGAGTACGACGCTTCCAGAAGACGAATACCCGATGATCATATAGAAGATGGTGGTCGAGATATAGATTTTCTTAATTACGAACCGCCTTTCTTGTAGAAGAACGATCATATTTAACGCGATAAATCGTCGATTGTTACCGCGTTGTTTTTATTGAATTATAATCAAAACCAACGAAGCATATAATTATATGAACAAAAATGAAGATCTGTTCTTTATTGATCAAAACTATCGAAGATTATAGTTAAAGTATATGAATGATACAGATAGAATTTCTATTGTGAAATGAGTTGTGTGCTCTGATTAAATACTCAAAAGGGTTTGGTCTTGATATACTTATTTCACTCAATTGTACACTTCGTTCGAGGTATCTTAATTTTGGATTTAGAAACACTCAGTAGTACTGAGTCTATCTCTTGCCCTTCATATAAGAATATAGCTTCTTTCATTAAGCAGTGTATATAGCTTTACGACAAATCCATCTCCGTTTCCATTTTCTGATAGGATATCATCAAAAAATAGAAAACAATGACAGCCACTAATACGAAAAACTAGATCGTTTTTTCAAAAATTAACTATTTATTCTTCTTCTCTTTTGTCTCATCGATCATTTGTTAAAGATATTGTATCTATATACGAACAAATTATTGATTATAACAATGGCTATAGTATAAAAGGGTTGTAAACATGTTAATTGTTTGGATAAGCTCCATGTTGAGATATGAAAATAACGATATTGTAGGCAAAAAACGAGTAACCATGATTTAACAACCATAATTTGGCATATTTCGTTATTCACTTATATCTTTAACAGAAGTCGAATTATTTATACCTATTTAAAATGGTTTTGTTAATTCTACATATCTTAACAATTTGGTATAAATTCAAATGGAGATTATCGATTTGTATATAATTTATCGCAATAATTATAAAACCGCATTTAATGAAGTTTCTAGGAAAAGTAGCATTGAAGTAGAAAATGTTGAAGGAAACATATCATTGGTTGCTTACAACAGGATCGATGACTCCAGTGACAATAAATTCGTCTACTCGACGATATGCGTAGGCTGTAGATATTCGCTTAATCAGTACAAGGTCAGCGTGTTGAATTTACTAAAATCGTCCACAAAATGAAATACTGTTAACTATTTTTAGATAAGAGTAATACTTCCTGTGGATAATTCATATCTCCAATCGATTAGTAAATCACTGTCACCGATCTCGAATTGTTCTCGATCAAAGAGGAAACAAAAATTTATTAAATTGATTATAATAAGATAAGGTTTTACGATAAATCGATATCAGCATGGTTTTAATAAACCATCATTCAAAATATTGCATGGATCCTTCAGCAGTTTTTCGATCTTTCGGAAAGTGAATATTATTATATCGTTATCTGCATTCTACTCTTTCTTTTTTTCTTTTCGATAATCAAATGTAATTTTCAAGAAAATTTTCTCGCTCAAAGCGTTTTGCATCTTATTATCATTCATTTTCAGTCTTGCTTTACTTGAAGAGACAAGACTGTTTCAAGAGACAGTCTCTAAGAATTATTTTCAAAACGAAAAGTGATGTATGTGTCCATGGTTATTCTCTTTTATAAATTAACTTTACAAATTATAGCTCATTAATAATTAAGTCATCAATAGCTCTTCATAATTAAGTAATATTTCACGAGAGTGGAATTTCGAATCGTGTGTCTCTCTTGTTATGTTATGTGATACTCGTTTTTGCGAAATAATGGCCATATGTAAACACGAAGTAAAACTTTATTTTTTAATTACGAAAGAATTAAATTAAATAATTTAAAAATAGCTTAACGCTTAACTAACAAAATATTTTCAAAAAATATTTCATAAAAACGTATTTTAAAATTTCTGCCAAGTGTAGGTACATATGTCATATGTGGTGGAAATTAAATCATTTAACATATTATATTACAACTAATCTATTTTTGTTTGTTATTCATAAAAGAAATTGGCTTGTACAAACTTCGGAGATCAAGAAAATAGGATTAATTAAGAAACAATCGACGTATCTTGTGAACGAATGATTAAAAAATTCATTATTAACGAGAGAAGTCATATATAGGTATGTATATATGTATATATGTATGTATACAGGATAACTTTCTGAAATTGAGACAACACATTTTTTAAAAGAAACTTTTAAAACAAAAGTTCGTATTTGGAGGGTAAATGTATAAAAATTATTTTTTTTATTCGTTAAATGTTTCCAAAGTAATTTTAACATCAATCTTATCTTTCAACATTATTCGAAAAATACATGCTTGTGATTTTAGCGATAGTTACAGAAAAGTTAAACTAAAAGTATACGTAAATCTACGCACTAATAGCATTATATGACAATGAAAAGGATGGATCACCGTTTTTATGCAATTTATCTTTCTTTGTCTTTTTGTTTTGTCGATCTCCGATAGTCTCCAACTGCATTCTCGCTCTTCTTAATTACTTAGGAGCCTATTAGCCTTTTTTTCAAACAAACAATATTTGCATGCACACATACAATTTTATTAAATATATCAATAAAAGTATATATGGCATATGTATATATGTATTATGTATTTAATTTCAAAATAGATATAATAATATATTTGTTAAATAATAAATTAATCTATCTATATTTCTATCAAGATATAAGAAATTAATAATATGAAAAAACAGTTAAAATCATCATAGAGCACTATAAATTTTGATTAAATTTAAATGCAGCCATTAGCCCGACAGTACTTGCGTTATTTACATTCATAATATATCGCAAGTAATATCGATTTCCAGGTCTCACCACTTGGAGGTTGCTGCATACGGAGACCCGCGGGCTATGACTCTACTACTAATGCCAAATATCTAAAAATCAATTATATAGAATATTTTAAAATCAATTATATAGGATTATATATTGCATAACAATTATTATAATTTGGAAAAAACAAAATCAATCGCGAAACGAATCTAAATTTTTATCTAATCAATTAAGATTAGACAAAAATTTATGAATTCGTTTGATATCGACCTACCTACCCGATAAACGCGAGGAAATATGATGAAACTAAAAATAAAACACATTAGTGATTACTATGCACATAGCCTATAGACATTATATAAAGATTATTTAAGTATTTTATTATTTGATAATAAGAATACATAATACTATTATACAATAAATCAGTCTCCTGTAAACAATAAACATAAAACATTAAAATGTTTTGACAATTAAACAAGAAGTTCTAAAAATAATACGTGAGATTTATGTAATAAATCAGCAGTCACCTATAAACATAAAACATTAAATAATTTAAAACATTTCATAATTAGAGAAGAGGCAATCGAAATAATGTGCGAACTCCATATAATAAATCAGCAGTCATCTGTGAACATAAAGTTCATAACCAATTTTATAAACAGACGAAAGTAATCCAAATATGCGAACTCCATATAATAAATCAGCAGTCATCTGTGAACATAAAGTTCATAACCAATTTTATAAACAGACGAAAGTAATCCAAATAATATGCAAACTTCATATGATGAATCAGCAGTCATCTGTGAACATAAAACGTCAAAAACATTTCATAATTAGAAAAAAAACAGATATAAGAACTTTATAATTTTATTACTATCTGAAAATAAAACATATATTGCAATGAGAATTATTTTACATGCACACACACACACACACATGGAAAAAACAAGCAACAGAAACAGAATAAACCAACGAAGAGTCGAATCCAATCTTGTTAATTTAGATGATATTCTCTGAAACAGAAATCAAATCGATTAAAAAATTTTTGACTATTTCAAATGAATAAAAAAAAAATAATTGCAAACAATTCATTCTCCATTGTTTTTGGCTTTTCATAATCCCAATTCTTCATTCTAGTTTTCAATAATTAATCCACATTATTAATTTGCTAGGAGTTTTTCTTGATTAGAGGATCTGAGAAACCTGAAACACAAATCTATTTTATATAATCTATTCATAATCAATTCATTTTTATGTCATATACTATGATTATATGACAAATCTTGAAATTTCAATGGTGTTGTTAATGCCCACTGATATATAAAGGAATATTTTGCAAGATTTAATCTTGAAAGGTGAAAATGACACTTCTCTGTAACAGAAAAATATATAAAAGAGCATGTGTGGAAAGACAAAATTATATCTACAATCTATGGGCAAATATTTTCATAATTTTGATAATTTAATAAATAAAAAATTTTATACATATATATTTCGCCATAGATTGTAATGCTGAAATAAAAAAAAAAAAAGTATTAAAATGGCCATAAAATTGGCACTGAATATATCGAATTCTCGATGCATTAGAAAACCTGTTTTACATTTAAATAAAAATATGAAGTAGATTTTATGTACAAATATAAATAAATATATATATATATATAATACATAGAAATATGTGAAGATTATAAAAAGTAACAATTGCATAATAAATTATCAATTGTTTAATACAATTACAAAAATATGTTGTAAAGTATTCAAGATACGTTATAAAAAAAAGGAAAACAAATTGTGAATATTTCACAATATTTAAGAATTAAGCCACGTTAAAAAAAAAGAAAAAAAAAAAGAGAAAAAAGAAAAAGAGCAAACTGCACCTTGCGTCGTATTACAGAATGCATACACAATTTTGTATACCGCCATAAGCATATCTATAACGAGATCAGATCTATATTTAATCGATAGATTACATATATCTTATATTATTACGGTTATGCTAACGCGAAGTATGCAGTTACCTCGAGTCAGATGCACATATTACATCATTTATATATGACACTTTCTGATCTATTAAATTATAAGAAATATAATACAATTTCACAATTTATAAATCATGTATTTTGTATATGTATATAAAATAGTAATGAAATATAAAATTTGAAAGAGAAAAATAAGATTAGATACAAGATAATTCTAATGTATTCCTGTATATTATTCTTACAAAATTATTTTATGAATTTATTTTATGGCCACTGCTTGCTTTAATAAATCCTAACATTCCTAGCTACCTCAAATCTTATAGATTTTTAATCAAAATAATTAGAATCTATATAAAATGATGATTATATTCATACAAGATATGTAAAATGACTCTTACAATAACTGAGCCGTTCTAACATCTTGTGAAAAGAACTATGTTGGCATTGCATAAAATATATATATAAATATATAATCATCAAAAGTGAATATATATAAAAAAATTCAAAAAGAATTAGTGATTTACTAATAATCATATAAAAAAATTTGGAATTATTCTGAAATAAAAATCTACATGCTTGAGTATCCAAGTGCATTCCTGAATGCAAACCTGTCCCTGAACTATTTTCGCCCACACTCCTGAGTGTGGGACAGCCTTTTCATTCGTTTCATTTATATACCAAGTCTTATGCACTTTTATTCCAAAAAATAATCATATTTCTTTAACTTATGTACAAACATTTATTAAAATATTATCATTCACTATTCCTTCTTCGTATTTCTTATAAGATTTTCATATATATGTTTATATAAAACAAAAATATTCTTTCTTTATATCCGTCAACTATTTCATTTGATAATCATGTTTAAATCAAATAATTTGGAATAAAGGTGTATAACCTTGACATATTTTGTGCACTCCTGAGTGCAAGGCTGTTATTTTTATATCATATCGCTCGCTTAGCAAGATTCATACATTTCTAATTAGAATGATTCAAATTTTCTTTTCATTCACTTGCACTCTATTTAAATATAAATACCTTATTATATTAGGAGGAGTATGATATAATCTTCATTTACTATTAAATAAATATTATTTCTTTAAAAAATAAAATAAGACTGGAATATTTATTTATTGAATAATATTTATTATTTATATACTTTCATAAGTGCACTTTCATTTTAATCATTTAAAACGAGAAATGTATACCCTTACTATAATATGTTCATCTGCATTCCTGAATGCAGGCATGTACTTACTGTCACCTATCATATGCACTCCTGAGTGCAGGCAAGCCATTTCAATCGTTTCATTTATATACCAAGACTTATGCATTTTTATTCCAAAAAATAATCATATTTCTCCCACAGACATATATATAAATATTTCTTAATAATCATCATAACATTCATTATATCCCCTTAACATTTCTTATGAAACTTTCATAGACATATTTATATGTATAATAAAAATACTCTCTCTCTCTCTCTTTCTCTCTCCACCATATATACTTAGTAATTCTTTCATTTAATATTCATTTGTTGATAACTTTGGAATAAAGATGTATACCCTTGACATATTTTAATATGCACTCCTGAGTGCTGGCTGCCATTTATGTAACTTTATTCATCTAGCAAGACTCATATATTTCTTATTAGAATGATTCAAATTTTCTTTTAATTCATTTGCACTATTGAATTATCATTCAGTTATTCTATACGGAATAATATAAAATATTTCTTTATTGTTATATAAGTTTGATATGTTGAAAAAAAATATTACCAGAAATGACGTATTTATATATTTTTTCGTTAAATATTCTTATTAGTGCATTCATTCGTTTATCTTTGATCATTCCAAATGTGAAATATATATCCTTACTATAATATGTTCCTTTGCATTCCTGAATGCAATCATGTACTTACTGTAAACCTTTCATATGCACTCCTGAGTGCAGGCAAGCCATATCAATCCTTTCATATATATACCAAGACTTATGCATTTTTATTCCAAAAAAATAATTATATTTCTTTCACATATGTGTAAATATTTCTTAATAATCCTTATATCATTTTTATATCATTCATTGTATTTTCTTATGAAACTTTCAGATATATATATATATATATATATATATATATATATATAAAATATAATATATATATATATAAAATAAAAAATTCTATCTGTCTCCCTCTCTCTTCCTCTCTTTCTCACTCTCTCATATATATTCATTAAGTCTTTCATCTTATATTTATTTGTTGATAATTTTGGAATAAGAATGTACATTCTTGATATATTTTAATATGCACTCCTGAGTGCAGGCTGCCATTTTATATATTCATCTGCATTCCTGAATGCAGGCATAACCTTTCTCGATGTAAACATCAAGTCTTGTAGATTTTTAATCAGAATAACCAAAATAAATAGAATAATCAAAAACATCAGATAAATCAGATTAATCAGATTAATCAGATTAATTAGAATAATCAGAAACATATTACAAAAAGATAATGAGGGTGAAGATGGGGATGATAACGATAATGAATACCACATAAGAGTCATTTTGCAACTCGTGGTAAAGCTGTGTTGATATTGAAATATGCATATATCTCGTATATATACATACGCATTATAAAATTATGAACATGAAAGAGAATTATAATATGATTAAAATATGATTATTCTGAATTAAAAATGAACATGCTTGGGTATCCAAGTGCACTTCTGAATGCAATGATGCTGCAGGCCACGGACGTCCACACGATAATTAACGAGCGTGATTCTATTTTTGTAACTAAAAATCTATCTCAAGAAAAGACTCTACTTTACTTTAAAACTTTAAAATGAAAGGACTCGACTTTAATTTAAAAAGAAAAATGCAATGACTCGACTTTAATTTAAAATGGAAAGAGGGAAGGCTTGATTTTAATTAGAATAAACAAAAAAATAAAAATAAAAATAGAAAATGCAAAGGGCTTGATTCTACTCTGAAATGAAAAACTGACTCTACTTTTAAAAAATACAATGACCCGACTTTACTTTAAGAAAAAGCTGCATTGACTCTATTAATTAATAACTAACTGCAAAAGCTTAACTCTAATAAAAAAAAAAAAAAAAAAGATCAAATTTTCACGAACGCGAGTGCGGAACACCGTAGCAAGGAGATGGAATGGTCCATCATCTCCATCCAGGAACAAACTACTACGAGCATAAGTGTCAACGTGGTAAAGGGTAAAAGGGATTTTGATAAGACCACAAGCCATTAACGAAGGGTTCGACATACCGATCACCTTTGAAAAATGACTTGTAGTCGATAGTTGCCCTCTTGAGCCACAATACGTGGGGGCCTCTTCAGCCATAGCCTCTTCTTGCTTCGTGCCCTAACCACTGCATTGGAGCATTCCTTACGTGCGACGCAAGCTAAGTTTACGCATCAAAAAACGCCCTACCGTTCGAAGCAACGCACCCACAAAGATTGACACACTACAGTGGTTGCTACTACAAGAATGAAATCGTCCCTAAGCTAGACCGACCTAATTCCGACCTGATCTCACTTTACGCAACAAGACTCAAACCACTCGTGTAAACGCACGCATCAAACGAGACGCAATAGTCGCAAGCTAAGGGGTTGGGAAGTGAAAAACACATTTTCGCACGCAAGTTTGTTCTGTTTTTTTCTTTTTCTTTTTTTTCTTAACCTAACGAGCGGTAAGCGCTTGCAACGTAAAGTATCGATTTCTTCTAAATAGTATAACCACTGCAGTACGGCAAAATTCGCGAATGAATCACCCCAAACGGCACTGACGAGTCCCAACGCGTATTCTCAACTGCGTTTTCTACTCTGCCTAGGTGCGTCTCGATTTTCTAACGATCTCTCTTTATTTATTTATTTATTTCTTCAATAAAAAAAAATAAAAATAACAGATTCATATAGAAATATTTCAACTAACCCGTAAAGCTATCCTAGCCTGTGGACGATCAATGGACTCAAAGAATCCAACAACCGTACACAATAACACAGGCACATTTAATCGAATGCTCCAGCAGATATAATATTCACTCTATTCGATGAACCTATTACATACTAACATTAACTCGTTGCACTTAGAAGATGGATATAGTTTCGGTAAAATGTCAAGATCACAAGAATTGTAATACTTCCATTTTACATATGTAGGTATATTCTATTTCTAAATAAGAAATATATAGATAATAAATATCTTAAGAATCGCGAAGTGCAAGAATTAATTTAAAACTAAGTAACAAACAAATTTAAAATCCTTTGCTAAGTTCAAAAGATATGGGATGTATCTGATGTTCTCATTGGGTGCAAAGTTTTTCGAACTGTTTGATACTGATTCATTGCGCATGCAAAGTGTCAGCAAAAGATGTAAGAAAAAAAAAATTTTAAAAAAAAAGATGAAAAGACAAAGTTCAGCTATGCTGAAAGATCGTAAAATTTGCTGAAACTTCACAAATCCCCGGAGAAAGGACTTCCCACTCCTGAGTGGGAATCGCATCCTTACCCGGTCCCTACCTACTTAAAATTAATTGACACATTCACTCAGAAAAATATGCTACCTGCCTGCCTATAACCTATATTTAAAAAGTGCAAACATTCACACCAACACATACACTCCACGGTTCTCTCACACTCCACCAGGGTGCAAAAGCCTACACTAGAGAGCATGCCCCGGGGCACCTCCGACACCCTAGTTCAACCGCGTATTTTTTCTAATATATTATATGGGAGTACGTACCAGTTGCTGAAATCGACTGCCAAGGCTAATGATTATTGCATATATCACTAAAGCAAAAATACTAGTACATACTAGTATATATATAAATACTAGTAATATATACGAGTATTTAAAATTTTCCACAAAAATGTGGTAACTATTATGCAAACCGATATTCATATAATTATATGTTAGATATATAATATATCTATTTAAAAGATATCGCGAAACGATGTACAATGCACTTCCTAAGACGCACATACAAGTGCAAGCTACACCGTGCAATCACCAGCACAATGACAGCCGCTAAAGAGGAAACCTTAAAACTAAATCCACACTGACTGTTTCTCACCCACACGAGTAACACCTGGGTTAAACGCATAAATGAGAACGCAGAAAGCATGGGGGGAGAAACGGGTATTAGTATATTAGTGCTGAAAATCCTGAGCTAAAAAATGATTAATTTATAATATATATAAAAAAATATATAAAAAAAATATATAAAAATATATATATAAAAAATTTAAGCGGACTGTGACTCTAGAGTCTCTTTGCACGTCTTATTAGCAAGAGCTCAAGCAAGGATGGATGATGGTAGGCGGTCACCACATATGAGTGTGCCCACCACATATGGGTTTTACCACTAAGAGTGGTAAAAAAATAATAAGTGGCAAAAATAGTTTTGCAACCCCACCTGTATGCACCGCTTAAGGGCCTTTGAGCGACCCGCGGTAGGCAGTCGTTGACATGGAGGGATGAAATATGCACATAGCTCGTATATATGCATACGCATTATGCAGTTATGAAATTTCATTATTAAAAAATATATAATTCTAATAAAAAACCTCGGACGACTCCTTTCATTAAATGGCTGTTCTAATGAAAGAACGGGATTATAATCCACCATTTAACTTCCAGAATCTATCCGTCGCGGAAGGGGTTTGCCTTCTTGCTCATTTATTGATAAATCGATATTTCGAAATATCGAAGTAAATCGCGATTAAATGGATTAAGTACGAAGCAATGCATGTAACGTAAACGACGTTATATGCTTTATACCGTAATCGGGTAAATGAATGCCCGATTTCATTACTAATATCGCGAGCAAAAACGAAAAGAGAAAAAAGTGCTAATAAACAGCACTGTGAATTAAACGACTTTGAAACAAGAAGACCCTGGCCTGATCTATATATATATAATAATAATAATAATAATAAAATATGCACAAGAAAATATCTAACTAAACATATAGGGACCACTCGTGAATAAAATCAAAGATCTTAATCACGGACACTTTTGCTCGTTTCGGACATGGGACGTCTGCGAATACAACCAGTAACCCGTGCCGATAAGGACCTTTCATCCTCGGCATGATGGGCACCGGAGGAACTTTAAATTTTTTCACTTACTACTTAAGAAGTTCTGCGATGGCTCCAAAACACTCGTCCCCCTCGTAGGAGGTCGAATGATGTCGTGAAGTTGATTGAAATTATCGTTGAATCGTTGAATCGTTGAATCGTTGATTGATCTGTAATTAATAAGGTACAAAAATGATTAATTATATATTTCATATTAAAAGGAATATCTTCAATGAATGGAAACAGTAAAAGAAAAAACTATGAACTTATAGATGAATGAGAAGTAATGATTAAAATAAAGAGAGATACTTACGTGTAATTTTATCCAGACGAAGCTTTACGATCGTCGGTAAAGATGAAGAGGATGAATTTTTTTTAAGTTCACACTTTCGACCATTACAATATTTATCGCAACGCAATCCTCTTCTCCCGAATAGGCCGAAAGTGTGTTAATGATTCTAACAACGCGGCGAACATATGATTTTAACAAGAATATGACATAAATTCTTGTTTTTTGATTTACTAACGCGACCGAGAAATTCTAAACGGCGAACAACACTGACTCTAATTCGCGATTTTACTTTATTGTATTTTCAAAGCAACCTATTCGGCTGCGAAACAATCAAACTACTTCGTACAAGCACTGACTCTAAGATCGCATTGCGCGCGATCTACAACTGAAGACCTGTTGAATAAAAATGGTTAAAGCAAGCTGTGGCGTTTACTTCTACAATTGATATCATATTAAATGAATATGAAACATTATATATTAAATATTCAATATTAAATATCATATATCACATTATTCAAATTACATGTTTTTAAATCATAAATTTATATTACATCCTTTGTATGCTATAATAATAAAAAAAAGTACTATTCAAAAGATGTAACTGCAAAGCTTATAAGCTATATTAAAATAAATGAGTATGTAAAAGCAAACGATCAAAATCGCGTTGTATCTATCGTTTAAAAATAGATATAATCGCGATAGGGATATGTTCACAGAAGTATACTAATTGCGTAGATACCTATAAATCAAAATAGATATAGCATTAATGTAAAACTAGACAAGAAGCAGTAAAATTGAAATTATAATATATATAATATTAATTAAACGATTAAACGCATCTTGAAATTTTATTCTATTTTAATTTAACTTTTATCATACTTTAATTACATTTTCATTATTCTCTGTGCTTCTTAATATTCTTTAAATTCAATGTAAAATACGTTTCAACAAATTTTTAATAAATTAATATTTAATCAAAATTATTTCCTAATGCACCGAACGTCAGCCTTTGGCCCGGTAGTGCGTACGTTGTATAATATAAAATATACGAACGTTCGCAATACCGATTTCCGGATCCCACCACAAGGAGGTAGCTGCGTATGGAGATCCATATATAAATTTCTTCAAAAAAAATATAAAATATTATATAATAAAAGTTCTGGATATAATAGAGCATAGAAACTTATAACAGGACTACTATACAAGACACGAAGTCGTATAGTACAGTAGATAGTTCATTAGAATTAATATCGAATTTTTTATATTAATAGAAATGAAATAAAAATATCTAAATCATAAAGTTACTGCGTATACTTATATATGAAGGACAGGAGGAAGTATATGAGACTACTATCAAAAGTGTAGACGTCCAGACAAATTGATGAATATTATATTGGCCAATATGATGAATAATAACCTAAAAATATTCAAACTATTATTAATATAGAATAAAATTGTATATGTATATGTATAAACATATGAGTATATGTATAGATTACATATAATTTATATATACATATACGTGACGCGTCTTAAATTTTCTTAAAAATTACTTCTATATATTGTACATATAGAAGAAAGAGTAATAGAAATTACATGATAATTGTTATCGATTATTTTCAAGATTAATCAAATACGACAAAATTCAAAAAGATTATTAATATAGAAAACGATTAAGTCAATTTATATACATAAATCTATCCATATATGTGAAAATGTGAGTCGGATATTCAACATATAGTGTATATTGAATTCTAATATGATATAAAATAAGATTAATGAATCGTAAATGATTAAATCAAACTTATAGAATATTATATATAATGAAAATGAGAAATTAAACGAACCGATATTAACAAAGCAGAAGCAAGTCTGAACACGTCTAGACGGCTGCTGAGACAATCAAGAACTGAGTACAGATGAACTAGGAAGGTCGTCCTGTTAGTTGTCCTTCCATTGTTTACGTGTGTATTGTCGATACTTCCCAAGTATTCCGTACAATATAGCGTATACAAATATACATATATATAGATATACCTATAATAGAATATGATCACGTGCGATTGCTTGTTCTTTTGTTGCTTACCGGAGACTCATTTCCACGAATTATTTGGCAAATGGTGGGGAACTCAACGCTATTATTTGTATGCTATCTCTCTCTCTTCGTTATGGAACTTAGTATATCTATATAAAAACAGATTTTTAATTTTAAAATATGCGCATATGATGGTATATTTTAAATACGTAGAATAGAAAAATATTTAACTTGAAAATACCTCTGTGCGAGTGTGTATGTGTGAGTGATATGATCATACATGAAGATCGAATTTAATACAAAATATCAATCGATCACGACTATTAATGCAAAATTATTGATCAGAGCATCATTAAAAAGTGAGAGAAGTATAAATATTGTGAAAATAAAACAGGAAAATTGAAAAAAAAGTGCGACGCGAAAGGCTGATTTTATTTTCGCGAATATCTTTTTAACGCGATGATGCCCAGACTTGCGAACGCGGCCTCATAAAAAACGCGCGTTTGGCTATCGATTGATATATAAGAAAAGGGTGTACGATAGAAAAAAATTACTAATTACCTGTAATTCTGCGGAGCGACGAAGCACCGTGTACACTTGTCACTACGTCCAAGACGACTACGAGACAACTAGCAAGGAAAGAAAGTAGACCCTATAATTTGATTACGTCATCACAGGTACTAGTCAAATCAAATATTATTTTTTTCATCTAAAAATAATAAAAAATATAATATAAGTACGTAAATGATACGATATGGATGACAAATGTAATTAATTCGAATTTTAAACGTAGACAATAATTTTCTAATGAAACAATTATATTTCTTAAAGATATAGAAACGTTAAATAGACGCGCATTTGTACCACTAGGTACCTAGATTATCCCTATGCTTTACATATTACGCGCGAAATAATGACCAATTGTTAAATCAAAATAATTCAATGATTTACGTATTTCACACACACACACACACACACACACACACACACACATTGTATATATTTGAAAAAAATAATACTTCTTCGAATTGTTATTTCGAAGAACAAGTATCGAATAATTACGTCATTTATGATCGAAATAATGTATTATGAATCGATAATAATTGTATATAATCGAGAATGCTCGACTCGATCGAAAAGAAAGGAACGAAGAAGAAACGATAAATACGTAAATAAGTATACAAAAAAATAGTACATTGAATCGTATATAGGTGACGAGAATTAAAAAACGACCACAAAAATTACGCATTATATTTGGACAGAATAACCTATATAATTCCACAAACTGATCTGTCTTACTAACCTATATTATTTGATAGAAAGTACCTATATTCGAAGCGAAAGCAGACAAAAAAAAACTCGGATACTTTTGTACACAGACAGTGCACACATGCAAAGAAACGTCGAACTCGGCGCACGCACAGGCACATCGTAATAATCGTATCTCTACATATGCACGTATATTCGTATATTATATATACATAAATCCTTCGAAACTTCTCAACGAGTAATCGATCGCATTATATAGAATCACGAATTGTTTTTCATCCTTCACAATTACTCAGAAAACTTATACAGAAGAAGTTGACTTATCGATAGTAGTCGATGATTCTTCAAACCACGAACATCCTCTTGATTCTAGGTTATGAAGAACGATGCACTAACACTTCACTTGATTCTAATTCAATATCACAAAATATCTATCGATAATAATTATAATCGCAGAATTATTGAACACAGCATTGGTAAAAAACGAGAGAAGTATCCATATTATGAAAATTAAACAGGAAAATTCATAAGAAAGTAGATACAATACTTTCCCCAGGACCAACGCGGCCGATTTTATTTTCGCGAATATCTTTTAAACGACATACATTCCCGATTTATTAAGAAGCCGAACGCGGCTTCTTAAAAATCGCGTGTTTAACTATCGATTGGTATATAGTAATCAGAAAAAATCTGCTAATTACCAGTAATTATTGAAAGCGATGTGAAGACGTATTTTGTTGGTACGCACTGAAATAGTGACAGCGACATCTACACATAATTAAACGATTCACGCGCGTATAGCAAACTAGAAATCTAGTCACCTTAGAAATATTACTCACCAATAAATTTATCAATTTTTCTTAACATTTCATTGAAAAATAGTACAGAATATAATATTTAATTGCAAATGGTCATTGAAAATCGTTATTAATTGTCTATTATTATTTTCTATTAAGGTATCTAAAATTCCCGTCACTGACATGTAGTGTATTTCTCGCGTAAATTCCCGGATAAATTATTTCGTAGGTTTCTTCTTTCTTCTACTTGGTAATCAAAACGTAATTAATTATTAAATCAGATAATGAAAGAATTTATCTTTTTCTCTGTTTTTATCAGTTCCTGCTGTGTGTTCGAAAATGATAATATTTTATTATACTTACCTGTGATTGTTCTATAAATATTAATTAGTAAATAATTTATATTCGAAAGTATTTATTATGTACTTTGGAAGCAGAAGAAGAATAAGGTAAGAAAAAAAGATTTAGTCTAGATTTTCGAAAATTACTGATTTATGTAAATTCTAAAAAGCATTAGCACATCGACCGATATCATCTTTTGCAAATATATTTGTATTTCATCGTAAAATATGCGGACGAAAATATTCACTCTCCTTTGCTGTCATACAAATACTGGACACATTCACGCAAATAGATGGAACAGAGTATAAATACATAGTTTTCAAATTGTGAATCTACAAACCCGTATAAATCGATACGTTGCATACATAATTTTTTAGAAAAATTTGTATTTTTAATGCGAAGGTAAGCACAAACCAATACTTTTTCATTTGCTTGTACACATTTACTATGTGACTACATAATAATTTCGAATTAATTTTCTTTTGTATTCCGATGAGTGAATATCGAAGATCTATCTGTCCATAAGCGAAAGCTCAGAAATTAATGTTTTCGATAATTTTACAATTATTTAAACAGTTTTTAATGTACATGCAATACAAAAAACTAATATTTAAACAATAATACATTCGTTTAACAATACAAAGACCATATCATGCGAGAAACAAAATAATTTCAATTAAATATGTTAATACTTTGAAATTTTCGTCTCGGCATCATTGGTTTCGTGTACCAAACATATACGACTTTTATTTACTTTGATGATTATTTTGTTAGTTTCCCTTTGTACACCGATGAATGAGTATCACAGCTCTTTCATTTCGAAAGTGAAATCTTGAAATTTAATACTTTTGCTAATTTTACATTTATTTAAACATTTTTTAATATTCGCTATATACAAAAGATTAATATTTAAACAATAGTACATTTGTTTAACATTACAAAGATGGCAACGCGAGAGAAACAAAATAATTTTAGTTTATAATTTTAATACTTAAAAATTTTCGTTTCGCGATCATTGGCCTTGTGTAATACAAACATATACGACTTTTATTTATTTTGACTATTATTTTATTAGTTTCCTTTTATACACCGACGAGTGCACATCGCAGTTCTCATAGGATGCGTTCCTCACAAGTAATAATGAAGAGTCAACGTAAGTACATAATTATTTTTGTTTTAGAATTAAATGGAGAAGTGGGAATAATCTCCCACCCGTGATGACAACAAATCGGACGTTCGACCGACTTTGACAGTCAGTGGTACACTTGTGCTTTGAGCTTCGACGTGTACACATCGCAGTTCCCGCAGTACGCATTCTCCGCAAGTAATACAGAAGAGTTAATGTAAGTTCGTTATTCGATCACTCATTCTTTCAATAATCTATACGATTTATTTTATCTTAGACTTAAATGGAGAAGGGGGAATAATCTCCCACCCGTGATGACAACAAATCGGATATTCGATCGACTTTGACAGTCAGCGGTACACTTGTGCTTTGAGCTTCGACGTATACACATCACAGTTCCCGCAATACGCATTCTCCGCAAGTAATACAGAAGAGTTAATGTAAGAATATTATTACATCGCTCATGCTTTCAATAATCTATACGATTTATTTTATCTTAGACTTAAATGGAGAAGGGGGAATAATCTCCCACCCGTGATGACAACAAATCGGACATTCGATCGACTTTGACAGTCAGCGGTACACTTGTGCTTTGAGCTTCGACGTGTACACATCGCAGTTCCCGCAGTACGCATTCTCCGCAAGTAATACAGAAGAGTTAATGTAAGTTCGTTATTCGATCACTCATTCTTTCATTATTTCACACGAATTATTTTATTTTAGAATAAAATCGGGAGGTGGGGATATTCTCCAACCTGTGACGACAACAAAATCGGGTCTTGGACCGACCTTTACAGTTACTAGTTCAGTTGTGCTTTGGACTTCGACAAGAGAACTTAGAAAATTTCGCGGATGCCATCCATGCAAGTATTAACGAACAGTTAATTCAAATATACAACAGTTTTTTTGATTTTAGATTTAAATGCGAAGTGGGGATAATCAGTTTCGAGAGACGACAACAAAATCGGGTCTGTCGAGGACTTTGACAATCTATCTCCAGGAATGGACTTAGAAATTTTCGCACTCTCGGGAACTTTAACAATCTATCTCCAGGAATGGACTTAGAAATTTTCGCACTCTCGGGAACTTTAACAATCTATCTCCAGGAGTGAACTTTGAAATTTTCGCATTCTCGGGGACTTTGACAATCTATCTCCAGGAGTGGACTTAGAAATTTTCCCACTGTCGGGGGACTTTGAAAATCTATCTCCGCGAGTGGACTTAGAAATTTTCGCACTCTCGGGAACTTTGACAATCTATCTCCAGGAATGGACTTAGAAATTTTCGCATTCTCGGGGGACTTTGAAAATCTATTTCCGCGAGTGGACTTAAAAATTTTCGTACTGTCGAAGACTTTGACAATCTCTCTCCAGGAGTGGACTTAGAAATTTTTGCTGGATGCCATTCGTGCGAGTATTAACGAAGATTTAAAGTAAGTATATTTCTCTATCACATATTTGTTGAATGATTTATACAGTCTTTTATTATAACAGTGATACCGATTATTTTATTTCTATTTTTATATTTCAGAACCTCGTTGCAGTCGCGCGCGTAGCAATGAAGAAATCGAGGATTTGTATCGCTCAAATAAAAATAGAAGCAGTGTTTGTTCGTTCGCGTTTCGCGATTTAAACGATAAGTGCTTTTACATGGACTGCGCGCAATGCAGTCAATAGAGTCAGTGTTTGTTCGCGTAGTTTTTTGATTTTTTAACAGTCGCACAGACTGTACTTGTAAAATATAGTAGAGTTGCGTTAAGTAAATTCAATGACCGTTCGTTAATACGTAACTACCGCGAATTAGAGTCAGTGCATCACGGAAGAGGATCTCGACCAACTTCGATGTCGACCTACCTCATGTTCAACCAACTACAAATCGTCTACCCTCAATTTCGACTTAAGTCGCGGTCCAGTGTTTTGGAGCCGTCGCAGAACTTCTTAAGTAGTAAGTAAATTTTTGAGTTCCTCCGATCACTCAATCATGTCGAGGACGAAAGGTCCGAATCGGCACGGGTGATTGGTTGTAATTAATTAGTAGAAGAGCAATGAGTGACCACGAGTAAATTTCTTCGGAGATTTACTCGTGAATGGTTCGTTATTTTTTGATTTATTTATTAGATCAGGATAGAGTCTTCTTTCTTAAACGCGTTAATTATAATTATTTCAAATTTTGAATATTTAAATGCATTTTTAAATAATTTTCTCTCGCGAAAATAGTAAAGTATCGCGATATTCGCGGATTTTAATAATGAATAAGCAAGAAGACATTCGCGATGGATTGTCTCTCGATTACAAGCGAAATTGTATAATTTATTTTCTAATAATTGGAATAAATGCTTGCAAGAAGGAGCGTCCAATGATTTTTCAGTACATTTTTATATAAAGATTAATCAATTTTATTAATAAAAAAAAAGTCTCAATAGAGTCATTGCTTTTGAAAGAATAAAGTAGAGTAGAGTCGTTGATAAAAGATAAAGAGACTTGTAGAATCACTACGCATAGAACATAGAATAAGTTAATCAATATTTAATTTAGGATTTTCAGCAATTAATATATTAATTCTCGTTTCTCTTCCGATGCTTTCTCGATTTTTCGTTTCAGATTTGGTTTAGAGTTACGTTAGATTTATTAGTTTTCTTCTACATCTTAGAATAAGGTCAGTTTTAGTTCTTTGACATTGACGATAGTTATCGAATATGTTCTATAGTTTTGATTAGGGCATGAAGCAATGAAGAGGCTATATGCCGAAGAGGCCCCCACAAATTGTGGCTCAAGAGGGCAACTATTAGACTATTGAGTTATTTTCGAAGGTTCTACAGAACTTTTCGAAAATGGCTTTTATTCATATTTTAATTTTACCATGTCGTCACTCAAAATGCTCTTATATAGTAGTATATAGTAGTAATGTAGATTTGAGAAGCTGAGACTATGTAATATTCCGTCTCCCATCCTACACGCGCACGCGAATAAAATTTTGCATATATTATGCATTTTTATTATTAAAGTCGAGTAATCGCGTTTTTCTTTTTGAAATTTAAATAAAAATCATAATTTTATTTTAATAAAATCTTCATTAAAGTCGAATCATAAATTTTTCACTTTTAATTTTTTTTTAAATTCAATTAAACTCAATTTTATTTATATAAAATCAAATTTTATTTGCTTGAAATATAAATTAGATTACGTCGGGTATGCGTATTTTAGAGTAGAGTTACCGTCATTCGAACACTCACGTGAGTGATTAAAAGTCCCACCGTGGACTTCGTTTCATTGAAAGGCAATTATTTGATCATGCCAATTTCGCGAATTTTAGAGTAGAGTCACCGTTAGCTCATGGGTTCCCAAATGCAGCAACCTCCATGCGGTGGGACCTGGGTCGGTAGTACATGCAATATATTGAAATTGTATCTAAATTATATCAGAAGTTTATAACTAAATTATATATAGAAATTTAAATAATTATATAGCGCAAGTACTACCGGGCGAATGGCTGCATATTATAGTTAACACAATTATATTTAATTTTTGGTTAAATTGTTGATTAAGTACTCTATCTTCTATCGGGTGGGACCCTTGGGAGGGGCCCTCGGGTGTGGGCCTTAGGCGGGTTTGGTTCTTTCACTAAGGAAAAATCGAACTCAATAATGGTACTCTGATCTTCCTCGAGCGAAATGATTTTCGAGATGCAAAATAATCGTTCGGAATTCTATTTTTCTCACGTTTACTTACGCAAATACTCCACGTTTCTTTTTCTATTTTTCTCTACATCGTTTCTTTTCCTTTCTTCTTTTTCTTTTCTTTCCACTTTTTTTTTTTTTTTACTCTTTTTCTGTTTCAGGTTAGATTATCGAGGGAGCGATCATCGAGAAAGCGATAGTCAAGGGAGCGATCATCGAGCGATTGATCATCGTGTAATTAAATTTTTACAGGAAAGTTTTTGAATATAAATGTCTTCTTGCATATAATATTGCATATAATTTTTGCTCTTATATTTAATTTCTGTTATCTTTTTAATTTTTGCTTTTATATTTAATTCTTATTATCTTTTTAATTTTTGCCTTTATATTTAATTTGTGTTATCTTTTTAACTTTTACTTTTATATTTCATTTTTGTTATTTTTTTAATTTTTGCTCATATTTATTCATTCTTTTGTCATTTTTCTGTTTCAAGTTAGGTGATAGCTGGACCTATCGTCGTGGGATTTTTACACGGAAGTTAAAGGAACCTCTCTGTATATAATCTTTATTATATGCAGGAAGGGTATGTCTCCTTGCTTCTGTACGCGAATGATAGGGAAAACACTCACGCGCGTGACGGCCGGCACGCGCGTGGGTGTTCGCGGACGCGAGATTAAGTCCTGCCGAGGACTACGTTTTGATTTTGAAATCGAAATATAGACACGACCGGTCGTGTCTCGAGATGTCTGAAGCCGACGGTGTGGACGGTGGAGCGATCTGTAAGCGGGGTTTTATACATCTCCAGTTTGCTGAGAAGCTCGAAGCTCCCGAAGCGGAAAAGCATCTCGGTTCGTGGATTTTAGAATAGAATCCTCGTTAGTCCGTTTATTTCCAGGTGCAGCAATCGTTGCGTCACCCAAGGACTATCGAGGGACTTAGATTTTTACACGGGTGTTTAAAAAATCTTTCAACCTCAGGCGTAGAAAGATTTCTTTTCTCCCGTTCGGGCAAGATAGAAGGACACTCGCTTATGTCGGCTGGCATAGGTGTTGGTGTTCTCGGGCGCGATTAAGTCCAAAATTGGCTCTAACGTATTCAACATACTCGCGTAAGTATCTGTGAGTGCGAGAGGATTCAATTTTGGGTTCCGGCGTTTGTCGCGAAAGCACGATCGGTCGTGCTCAAGTGGTGATCGAAGCTTCCGATGTGCGGAGACGCATGGGGCTGCAATTTTAGCGTTTGGTGGCTTGAATTCGTCGGGAGTGGAGGTCGCCCCGTTGCTTTGCTTTCTTAATAGTGGTAGAAGTAGTAAAGAGTAGAGCCACTGTTAGTCCGTGGGTCTCCAGAAGCAGCAACCTTCACGCGGTGGGACCTGGGTCAGCAGTACTTGTGATGTATCGATATCTTATAGCCTGCAAGTATTTCCGAGCGAATAACTGCGTTCTATAAGCCTTTTTTAAAATCTTCTATGTATTTCCAAATTAAACATCGAAATTTGTACATTTTACATTCTTTCTTAGATCTTTCGTTTATTCGGAAATAACTACTCAAGATTAATTATTCTAGTTTCTTTCGGGTGGGACCCATGAGTGGGGCTCGTGGGTGTGGGCCTTAGGCGGGTTTGGTTCTTTCACTGAGGAAAAGTAGAATTCAATAATTGTACTCTGATCTTCCTCGAGCGAAATGATTTTCGAGATGCAAAATAATCGTTCGGAATTCTATTTTTCTCACGTTTACTTACGCAAATATTCCACGTTTCTTTTTCTATTTTTCTCTACATCGTTTCTTTTCCTTTCTTCTTTTTCTTTTCTTTCCACTTTTTTTTTTTTACTTTTTTTCTGTTTCAGGTTAGATCATCGAGGGAGCGATCATCGAGGAAGCGATAGTCGAGGGATTGATCATCACCTAATTAAATTTTTACAGGGAAGTTTTTTTGAATATAAATGTCTTTTTACATATAATATTGCATTTAATTTTTGCTTTAATATTTAATTATCTTTTTAATTTTTGCTTTAATATTTAATTATCTTTTTAATTTTTGCTTTTATATTTAATTTGTGTTATGTTTTTAATTTTTACTCATATTTTACTATATATATATAATATATTCTTTTAAATATATATAATATATTCTTTTGTCCTTTTTCTGTTTCAAGTTAGGTGATCGCTGGACCTATCGTCGTGGGATTCTTACACGGGAGTTAAAGGAACCTCTCTGCATATAATCTTTATTATATGCAGGAAGGGTATGTTTCCTTGCTTCCGTACGCGAATGATAGGAAAAACACTCACGCGCGTGACGGCCGGCACGCGCATGGGTGTTCGCGACCGCGAGACTTAGTCCTACCGAGGATTTCGTTTTACTCTTAGAAATATCGAACGATAGACACGACCGGTCGTGTCTCGAGATGTTTGAAGCCGACGGTGTGGACAGTGGAGCAATCTGTAAGCGGGGTTTTACACATCTCCAGTTTGCTGAGAAGCCTGAAGCTCCCGAAGCGGAAAGCCATCTCGGATCGTGGATTTTAGAGTAGAATCCCCGTTAGTCTGTCTACGGGCTGGAAGAATTTCATCGCTCAAGGAACATCGAGGGACTTAGATTTTTATACGGGTGTTTAAAGAATCTTTCTACCTCAGGCATAAAAAGATTTCTTTTCTCCCGTTCGGGCAAGATAGACGGACACTCGCTTATGTCGGCTGGCATAGGTGTTGGTGTTCTCGGGCGCGATTAAGTCCAAAATTGGCTCCAACGTATTCAACATACTCGCGTGGGTGTTTCCGGAATACTCGCGTAAGTATCTGTGAGTGCGGGAGGATTCAATTTTGGGTTCCGGCGATTGATCGGTCGTGCTCAAGTGGTGATCGAAGCTTCCGATATTGGATAGTTGAACTACGCGTAAGTCGGCTCCCAATAGCGGAGACGCATAGGGCTGTAATTTTAGCGTTTGGAGGCTTGAATTCGTCAGGAGTGGAGGTCGTCCCGTTGCTTTGCTTTCTTGATAGTAGTAGAAGTAGTAAAGCGTAGAGCTACCGTTAGTCCGTGGGTCTCCAGAAGCAGCAACCTTCACGCGGTCGGATCTGGGTCGGCAGTACTTGTGATGCATCGATATCTTATAGCCTGCAAGTATTTCCGAGTTAATAGCTGCGTTCTTCAAACCTTTTTTAAAATCTTCTATGTATTTCCAAATTAAACATCGAAGTTCGTACATTTTACATTCTTTCTTACATCTTTCGTTTATTCGGAAATAACTACTCAAGATTAATTATTCTATCTTTTTTCGGATGGGACCCATGAGCGGGACTCGTGGGTATCGGCTTCTGTGCGGGTTTCCTTCTTTCAGTATCGAAGAGTCGAGCTCGACTTTCGTACTCTGGTTTTGGTCAAGTGTAGCTACACTCTATGTCCATCTTTTCTTTTCCATTTCATCGTTCTCGCACGTGCATGTGTTACTTTCTGAAGATACTTTCTTTTTTTTTTCTTCCGAATTCTATCCTCTTCACGTGCACACATGTCCCGGCTTTCTTTTCTTCTCTTTCTCTTCTGCTTCTCCTCCACTTCATGGACTTCGATATATCGGCGAGTGTTCCATATATCGTCGAAAGGTTCGTTTCATAATCGATTGCCAGACGCGAATGCGGGTAGGATAGGAAGAACATTCGCGCCTGTGTCGGCGGGCAGAGACGTGGTGTTCTCGGGCGCGAATAAAAGTCCTACGATAATGGACTTCGTTTGATTGCTAATACGAAATGACCGGTCGTGTGTCGGTTTTTTGTGCTGCCCAGTAACATGGTTTGCTATCCGTAAGCGTGGACTGACCCTCCTCCAGTTAGCCGCCTGAATTCTTGGGTAGTACATGGAACGTCGCAAACGCGAATTAGAGTCATCGTTATACTAACACTCACGGGAGTGTTCGGGCGCGATTACAAGTCCTAGCGGGGACTTCGTTTTATAGAACGCCGATTATTTGATCACGCCGGTCACGCGAATTTTAGAGTAGAGTCCCCGTTAGACCGTGGGTCCTCAGATGCAGCAACCTCCAAGCGGTGGGACCTGGGTCGGTAGTACTTGCGAAATATCGAAATATATATCTTAATTATATTTAAAATCTGTAACTAAATTATACATTTAATTATAAAACGCAAGTATTACCGGGCGAATGGCTGCATATTTCTATATTTTTACGATATTTCTCATCTGTCAAACGTTAAATTGATTACATTTTAAATTGTTAGTTATATTTCCAAAGGGAAATAAATTTGAATAGAACAAAATTTTTTATTAATTTCCTAACAGAACGCATAGAAAGCTTTTCCGTCGCACTTATGTTAGCTATCATTCGTATTTATCCTTATTCACTTTTACTACTTATATATCTTTTTAATTGTACACTTTTGATAATTACATTAATTATCTACTTTTATTTACTATATGAATCACTTTTATTAACTTTACTAACAATTAGTTTCGTTATTTCACTGAGGAAAACTCGAATTCAATTGTGGTATTCTGAGTTTCGTGGAGTGAATCGATTTTCGAGATGCACACCCATCGTTCGAAATTCCATTTTTCTCACGTTCAATTACGCAACTACTCTTGTGATTTTGTTTTTCCTTTATCTCTTTTTTTCTTTTCCTCTTTTCTTTCTATCTTTTTCTTATCTCTTTTTACTCCTTTTTGTTTCAGGTTAGATGATCGAGAGAGCGATCATTGTAAAATTAAAATCTTACAGGGAAATCTTTGATTAATATAATTATAAATAATAAAATAAATGTCCTTTTGCATATAATTTTGTATGTAATTTGTCTCTTATATTTAATTTTTATCTTTTTAATTTTTGCTTTTATACTTAATTTTTATTATCTTATTAATTCTTGCTCCTATATTTTTCTCTTCTTTTTTTTTCTTTTTCATCGTGGCATTTTTACACGGAAGTTAACGGAATTTCCTCTATAATCCCTCATATAATTTTTATTATATGCATTAAGGGTATGTCTCCTTGCTTTCGTATGCGAATGATAGAGAAAACACTCACGCGTGTGACGGCCGGCACGCCTATTCTAAATTAATAAAATTTAATTTTCTATGTATGCAAAAGTCGAAAATACATGATATTAGCGAATTTAACGATGACCATCTGAAACAAACAGAAAATATATAATACTATGATACAATAGAACGTAATATAATACGCCCTTTTGACGTACCAGTATATAGATGCACTTTTTATATCTATTATCAATCTATTTCTATAAATCATTTAAACGCGTGATTCTACATTTTGATATATGATGCAATCGAGAAATTGAACCATTGAAGAATCTTGATTATATACTATCAATAAAAATATAAAATATGAAATGCTTTTTATAAAATACATTATTTAAACAAAAATTATAGATAACATTAGATAAACGATAAAAATTGTAAATGCAAGATAAAAGATAATTACTAAGATGTTAATATTCATGATAATTAAGTTTCAAATTTTAATTAAGAATTTGTGCATTTTCTGATAAAAAATAAAACATATGATAAGACCACAATCCATTCTCGAAAGATATAGCAGCGAATGGCTCCTTTTAATTACTTGAAAACCTAGACGTAATGTTTTATTCAAACAAACAATAATTTACACACACAATTTTGTTATCTGTATTGCTATATTTTGTATATATACATATATACATACATATATATATATATATATATATATATATATATATATCAATAAAGATATATGTTGCATATGTATATATGTATATATGTATTTAATTTTATGTATTGAATATGTATATATATACTATAATAATGAGTTCGTTAAATAAGAAATCAATCTATTTATATCTCTATTGAGATACGAGAAATAAACAAAGTGGGAAAATAGTTAAAATCATCATAGAACACAATAAATTTTGATTGAATTTAAATGCAGCCATTAGCTCGACAGTACTTACGTTATTTATATTTATTATATATCGTAAGTAATATCGATTTCCAGGTCCCACCGCATGGAGGTTGCTGCATATGGAGACCCACGGGCTAAAGACTCTATTTTTAATATAAATTACTTTAGAAGCTATTATATAAAATCATTATTATGACATATCCAATAATAATTATTATAATTTTATAGAATTATAATTATAATTAGAAAAAGAAACAAAATCAATCGCGAAACGAATCAAAAATTTTTTTCTAATCGATCATGACTAGACGAAAATTTATAAATTCGTTTAATATCGACCTACCTACCCGGTTAAGAATAGAGCCCTTTATGGAATTCTATTCCCATTAAACTAATGTGAAACCTTGCTGCACACGATGCTGAAATCCTGTGAACATAAAAAATCAAAACCATATACTTAAACAAGAAGCAATCGAAGTAATATACGAATTTCGTATAATGAAGTAGCGATCATCTGTGAACATAAAATGTCAAAAACATTTGATGATTAAACAGGTAGCAATCAAAATAATATGCGAATTTCATATTTCCTATAATAAATCATCATTTATAGTCCACCTGTGAATATAAAACATCAAAAATATTTTATAATTAAACAAGTAGCAATCGAAACAATGTGCTAATTTTATTTAAATTAGCATTGTGCTGTTTACAGTCACCTGTGAACATAAAACATTAAAAACATTTTATAATTAAACAAGAAGTAATCGAAATAATGTGCGAATTTTATATAATAAATTCGCATTCTGCTGTTCACAGTCACCTGTGAATATAAAGTACTAAAAACATTTTATATAATCAACAAATAACCTGTGGACATAAGAAATTTATAATTTTATTACCTTCTAAAAATAAAACATATTAAACTAAGAATTATTTAATGCACACATATATATCTCACAAACGAAAAGAACAACCCACGAAGAGTGGAATCGAATCTTGCCAATTTGGATGATATTTCCTGAAACAGAAATTAACTATGTTTAATTCGAATTTATTGAATATTTCAATTTTTTATTTTTTATAATTTCAATTCTTCATTCGTCATCAATACCTAATTAGAATATCTTCTCACATTATTATTTTTAGATTGATTTCTTGTTAATCCAAGCATCTGGAAAACCTGAAACACAAATTTTGCATGATGCATTCGTAATCTTTATCAATTTATTTTTATGTCATACACTGTAATAATATGACAAATCTTGAAAAATTATTTTCAACACTGTTGTTAATACCCGCTGATATATAAAAGGATATTCTGCAATATTTAATCTTGAAACATGAAAACGACACCTCTCTGTAACAGAAAACTATATAAAATGGCATATGTGGAAAGACAATTTTTATCTACAATCTATGGGCAAATATTTTCATAATTTTGATGATTTAATAAGTAAAAAATTATATACGTATATATTTCACCATAGATTGTAATGCTGAAATAAAAGAAAAAAAAATATATATATATATATATATATATATATATATATATATATATATATTAAAATGGCCATAAAATTGGCATTGAATATATCGAATTCTCAATGCATTAGTAAACATGTTTTACATTTAAATAAAAATATGAAATTATGAGTGCATGTCATGTACAAGTATATAAAAATACATAAAAATATGTAGAAATATATAGAATGATATAGAAATATATAGAATAATATATAAATATTTAAAAGCACATATAAAGATATAAAGATATAATT
This sequence comes from Vespula vulgaris, assembly GCF_905475345.1. NCBI lineage: Eukaryota > Metazoa > Arthropoda > Insecta > Hymenoptera > Vespidae > Vespula > Vespula vulgaris. The sequence goes on along the minus strand of NC_066590.1, from coordinate 8,103,781 downwards.
GCATAATAAATTATCAATTGTTTAATACAATTAAGATATATAATATAAATCATTCAAGACACGTTATGAAAACAATGGGAAAGAATTGTCAATATTTCACAATATTTAAGAATTAGGTCGCGTAAAAAAAAAGGAAAAGAGTAAAAGTATATTGCACCTTGTGTCGTATTATAAAATGCATACACAATTTTGTATACCACCATAAACATATCCATAACGAGATCAGATCTATATTTAATCGATGGATTACATATATCTTACATTATTACGTTTATAATAACGCAAAGTGTCTGATATACATATTACATCGTTTATATGTACGACACTTTTTTATCTATTAAATTATAAAAGATATAGTAATATAATTTCACAATTTTCAAATCATGTAGTTTGTATATTATATATAAAATAGTAATGAAATATTAAATCTGAAAGAAAAACATAAGATTATATATAAAATTTATATATGAAAATATTACACATATTAAAGGCAAAATATAGTTTTAATATATTGTTGCATACTATTCCTATTAATTTATTTTATCGTCACTGCTTGCCTTAACAGATCCTAACTTTCCTAACTACATCAAGTCTTGTAAATTTTTAATCAGAATAATTAGAATCTATATAAGATCTATATAATATGATGATTATATTCATACAAGATATGTAGAATGACTCTTACAATAACTGAGCCGTTCTAACATCTTGTGAAAAAAACTATGTTGGCATTGCATAAAATATATATATAAATATATAATCATCAAAAGTGAATGTACGTAAAAAGAGATAAAGAAAAAATTATTGATTTACTAATAATCATATAAAAAATTTTAAATTATCCTGAAATGAAAATCTACATGCTTGAGTATCCCAGGTGCATTCCTGAATGCAAACCTGTCCCTGAACTATTTTCGCTCACACTCCTGAGTGTGGAACAGCCTTTTCATTCGCTTCATTTATATACCAAGACCTATGAACTTTTATTCCAAAAAATAATCATATTTCTCTCAAATATGTATAAACATTTGCTAATAATCTTTATATCATTCATTATGTCTTCTTAATATTTCTTGTGAAACTTTCATATATATAATAAAGGTACTCCCTCTTTCTCTCTCTCCCTCTTTCTCATGTACATATTTATTAATTCTGTCATTTCATATTCATGTGTTGATAATTTTGGAATAAGAATGTATACCCTTGACATATTTTATGCACTTCTGAGTGCTAGACTGTTATTTTTGTATCATATCGCTCGCTTAGCAAGACTTACACATTTCTAATCAGAATGATTCAAAATTCTTTTTGTTCATTTGCGCACTACTTAAATATAAATAAGTTATTATATTAGGAAGAGTATAAAATATTCTTGATTTATTATTAAGTAACGTTAAAGAAATACTTTGAGGTAGGAATATTTTAAATACTTATTATATAATACTTTCATACGTGCATTTTCATTCATGTACTTTTGATCATTCTGAATGAGAAATACATATCCTTACTATAATATGTTCATCTGCATTCCTGAATGCAGGTACGTACTTACTGCGAACTTATTCTATATGCACTCCTGAGTGCAGGCAAGCCATTTTAACCGCTTCAATTATATACCAAGACTTATGCATTTTTATTTCTAAAAATAATCATATTTCTCTTAGTGATATATAAATATCTCTTTTTAATATTTCTTATGAAACTTTCGTACATATGATAAAAAAACTCCCTTTTCTCTCTCATTCCTCTCTCTCTCTCATATACCTATATCCTTATTAATTATCCATTTCATATTCATTTGTACATAATTTTGGAATAAAAATGTATATCCTTGACATATTTTAATATGCACTCCTGAGTGCTGGCTGCCATTACGTCGCTTCATTCATCTAGTAGGACTTATACATTCCTTATCCGCATGATTCAAATTTTCTTTTAATTCATTTGCACCATATATGGAATAAAACGAATTTCGTTTATTATTAAACAAGTTTAATATATTAAAAAAAAATATCACCAGAGATCGACGTATTTATATATTTCTTCATTAAGTAATTTTATTAGTAAATCCATTTATTCATCTTTGATCATTTCGAATGTGAAATGTATATCCTTACTATAATATGTTCATTTGCATTCCTGAATGCAATCACGTACTTACTGTGAACCTTTTATATGCACTCCTGAGTGCAAGCAAGCCATTTTATTCGTTTCATTTATATACCAAGACGTATACCTTTTTATTCCAAAAAATATTTATATTTCTTTCAAATATGTATAAACATTTATTAATAATCTTTGTATAATTCATTATATTTTCTTATGAAACTTTCATATATAATAAAAATACTCCCTCTTCCTCTCTCTTTCTCCTCTCCCACACTTTCTCCCACTTTTATATATATTTATTAAGTTGTTCATCTCATATTCATTTGTTGATAATTTTGGAATAAAAATGTATACCCTTGACATATTTTAATATGCACTCCTGAGTGCTGGCTGCCGTTTTACATATTCATCTGCATTCCTGAATGCAGGTATTTCAATTCGTTATCAAGTCTTGTAGAATTTTAATCAGAATAATCAAACTAAATAGAATAATCAGAATAATCAGATTAATCAGAATAATCAGAATTATATTGCAAAAAGATAATGAGGGTGAGGACGGAAATGATAACGATAATGATTACCACATAAGAGTCAATTTGCAACTTGTGGTAGAGCTGTGTTGACATTGAAATATGCATATATCTCGTATATATACATACGCATTATAAAATTATGAATATGAAAATATATGATTAAAATATGATTATTCTGAATTAAAAATCAACATGCTAGGGTATCCAAATGCACTCCTGAGTGCAATGCTGCTGCAGGCCACGGACATCCACACAATATTTAACGAGCGTGACTCTATTTTTGTAACTAAAAATCTACTTCGAGAAAAGATTCTACTTTAAAACTTTAAAATACAAGGGCTCGACATTAATTTAGAAAGAAAAGATGCAAAGACTTGACTTTAATCTAAAAAAGAAAATGTAATGACTCGAATTTAATTTAAAAAGAAGAATGCAAAGACTCGACTTTAATTTAACATGAAACAAGGGAGGGCTTGACTTTAATTAGAAAAAAAATAAATAAAAATAAAAGTAGAAAATGCAAAGGGCTTGATTCTACTCTGAAATGAAAAACTGATTCTACTTTTAAAAAATACAATGACCCGACTTTACTTTAAGAAAAAGTTGCATTGACTCTATTAATTAATAACTAACTGCAAAAGCTTAACTCTGATAAAAAAAAAAAGTCTAATTTTCACGAACGCGAGTGCGGAACACCGTAGCAAGGAGATGGAATGGTCCATCATCTCCATCCAGGAACAAACTACTACTAGCATAAGTGTCAACGTAGCAAAGGGTAAAAGGGGTTTTGGTAAGACCACAAGCCATTAACGAAGGGTTCGACATACCGACCACCTTTGAAAAATGACTTGTAGTCGATAGTTGCCCTCTTGAGCCACAATACGTGGGGGCCTCTTCAGCCATAGCCTCTTCTTGCTTCGTGCCCTAACCACTGCATTGGAGCATTCCTTACGTGCGACGCAAGCTAAGTTTACGCATCAAAAAACGCCCTACCGTTCGAAGCAACGCACCCACAAAGATTGACACACTACAGTGGTTGCTACTACAAGAATGAAATCGTCCCTAAGCTAGACCGACCTAATTCCGACCTGATCTCACTTTACGCAACAAGACTCAAACCACTCGTGTAAACGCACGCATCAAACGAGACGCAATAGTCGCAAGCTAAGGGGTTGGGAAGTGAAAAACACATTTTCACACGCAGGTTTGTTCTGTTTTTTTCTTTTTCTTTTTTTTTCTTAACCTAACGAGCGGTAAGCGCTTGCAACGTAAAGTATCGATTTCTTCTAAATAGTATAACCACTGCAGTATGGCAAAATTCGCGAATGAATCACCCCAAACGGCACTGACGAGTCCCAACGCGTATTCTCAACTGCGTTTTCTACTCTGCCTAGGTGCGTTTCGATTTTCTAACGATCTCTCTTTATTTATTTATTTATTTCTTCAATAAAAAAAAATAAAAATAACAGATTCATATAGAAATATTTCGACTAACCCGTAAAGCTATCCTAGCCTGTGGACGATCAATGGACTCAAAGAATCCAACAACCGTACACAATAACACAGACACATTTAATCGAATGTTCCAGCAGACATAATATTCATTCTAGTCGATGAACCTATTACAAACTAATATTAACTCGTTGCACTTAAAAGATGAATATAGTTTCGGTAAAATGTCAAGATCACAAGAATTGTAATATTTCCATTTTACATATGTAGGTATATTTTATTTCTAAATAAGAAATATATAGATAATAAATATCTTAAGAATCGCGAAGTGCAAGAATTAATTTAAAACTAAGTATCGAACAAATTCAAAATCCTTTGCTAAGTTCAAAAGATATGGGATGTATCTGATGTTCTCATTGGGTGCAAAGTTTTTCGAACTGTTTGATACTGATTCATTGCGCATGCAAAGTGTCAGCAAAAGATGTAAGAAAAAGAAATTAGAAAAAAAAGATGAAAAGATAAAGTTCAGCTATGCTGAAAGATCGTAAAATTTGCTGAAACTTCACAAATCCCCGGAGAAAGGACTTCCCACTCCTGAGTGGGAATCGCATCCTTACCCGGTCCCTACCTACTTAAAATTAATTGACACATTCACTCAGAAAAATATGCTACCTGCCTGCCTATGACCTATATTTAAAAAGTGCAAACATTCACACCAACACATACACTCCACGGTTCTCTCACACTCCACCAGGGTGCAAAAGCCTACACTAGAGAGCATGCCCCGGGGCACCTCCGACACCCTAGCTTAAACGCGTATTATTTCTAATATATTAGGAATACGTACCAATTACTGAAATCGACTGCCAAGGTTAATGATTATTGCATATATGACTAAAGCAAAGATACTAGTACATACTAGTATACATAGATACTAGTAATATATACGAGTATTTAAAATTATCCACAAGAATGTGGTAACTATTATGCAAATCGATATTGATATAATTATATATTAGATATATAATATATCTATTTAAAAGATATCGCGAAACGATGTACAATGCACTTCCTAAGACGCACATACAAGTGCAAGCTACACCGTGCAATCACCAGCACAATGACAGCCGCTAAAGAGGAAACCTTAAAACTAAATCCACACTGACTGTTTCTCACCCACACGAGTAACACCTGGGTTAAACGCATAAATGAGAACGCAGAAAGCATGGGGGGAGAAACGGGTATTAGTATATTAGTGCTGAAAATCCTGAGCTAAAAAATGATTAATTTATAATATATATAAAAAAATATATAAAAAAAATATATAAAAATATATATATAAAAAATTTAAGCGGACTGTGACTCTAGAGTCTCTTTGCACGTCTTATTAGCAAGAGCTCAAGCAAGGATGGATGATGGTAGGCGGTCACCACATATGAGTGTGCCCACCACATATGGGTTTTACCACTAAGAGTGGTAAAAAAATAATAAGTGGCAAAAATAGTTTTGCAACCCCACCTGTATGCACCGCTTAAGGGCCTTTGAGCGACCCGCGGTAGGCAGTCGTTGACATGGAGGGATGAAATATGCACATAGCTCGTATATATGCATACGCATTATGCAGTTATGAAATTTCATTATTAAAAAATATATAATTCTAATAAAAAACCTCGGACGACTCCTTTCATTAAATGGCTGTTCTAATAAAAGAACGGGATTATAATCCACCATTTAACTTCCAGAATCTATCCGTCGCGGAAGGGGTTTGTCTTCTTGCTCATTTATTGATAAATCGATATTTCGAAATATCGAAGTAAATCGCGATTAAATGGATTAAGTACGAAGCAATGCATGTAACGTAAACGACGTTATATGCTTTATACCGTAATCGGGTAAATGAATGCCCGATTTCATTACTAATATCGCGAGCAAAAACGAAAAGAGAAAAAAGTGCTAATAAACAGCACTGTGAATTAAACGACTTTGAAACAAGAAGACCCTGGCCTGATCTATATATATATATATATATATATATATATATATATATATAATAATAATAATAATAAAATATGCACAAGAAAATATCTAACTAAACATATAGGGACCACTCGTGAATAAAATCAAAGATCTTAATCACGGACACTTTTGCTCGTTTCGGACATGGGACGTCTGCGAATACAACCAGTAACCCGTGCCGATAAGGACCTTTCATCCTCGGCATGATGGGCACCGGAGAAACTTTAAATTTTTTCACTTACTACTTAAGAAGTTCTGCGATGGCTCCAAAACACTCGTCCCCCTCGTAGGAGGTCGAATGATGTCGTGAAGTTGATTGAAATTATGGTTGAATCGTTGAATCGTTGAATCGTTGAATCGTTGAATCGTTGAATCGTTGAATCGTTGAATCGTTGATTGATCTGTAATTAATAAGGCACAAAAATGATTAATTATATATTTCATATTAAAAGGAATATCTTCAATGAATGGAAACAGTAAAAGAAAAAACTATGAACTTATAGATGAATGAGAAGTAATGATTAAAATAAAGAGAGATACTTACGTGTAATTTTATCCAGACGAAGCTTTACGATCGTCGGTAAAGATGAAGAGGATGAATTTTTTTTAAGTTCACACTTTCGACCATTACAATATTTATCGCAACGCAATCCTCTTCTCCCGAATAGGCCGAAAGTGTGTTAATGATTCTAACAACGCGGCGAACATATGATTTTAACAAGAATATGACATAAATTCTTGTTTTTTGATTTACTAACGCGACCGAGAAATTCTAAACGGCGAACAACACTGACTCTAATTCGCGATTTTACTTTATTGTATTTTCAAAGCAACCTATTCGGCTGCGAAACAATCAAACTACTTCGTACAAGCACTGACTCTAAGATCGCATTCCGCGCGATCTACAACTGAAGACCTGTTGAATAAAAATGGTTAAAGCAAGCTGTGGCGTTTACTTCTACAATTGATATCATATTAAATGAATATGAAACATTATATATTAAATATTCAATATTAAATATCATATATCACATTATTCAAATTACATGTTTTTAAATCATAAATTTATATTACATCCTTTGTATGCTATAATAATAAAAAAAAGTACTATTCAAAAGATGTAACTGCAAAACTTATAAGCTATATTAAAATAAATGAGTATGTAAGAGCAAACGATCAAAATCGCGTTGTATCTATCGTTTAAAAATAGATATAATCGCGATAGGGATATGTTCACAGAAGTATACTAATTGCGTGGATACCTATAAATCAAAATAGATATAGCATTAATGTAAAACTAGACAAGAAGCAGTAAAATTGAAATTATGATATATATAATATTAATTAAACGATTAAACGCATCTTGAAATTTTATTCTATTTTAATTTAACTTTTATCATACTTTAATTACATTTTCATTATTCTCGGTGCTTCTTAATATTCTTTAAATTCAATGTATAATAAATTAATATTTAATCAAAATTATTTCCTAATGCACCGAACGTCAGCTTTTGGCCCGGTAGTGCGTACCTTGTATAATATAAAATATACGAACGTTCGCAATACCGATTTCCGTATCCCACCACAAGGAGGTAGCTGCGTATGAAGATCCATGTATAAATTTCTTTAAGAAAATATAAAATATTATATAATAAAAGTTGTGGATATAATAGAGCATAGAAACTTACAATAAGACTACGATAGAACACATGAAGTCGTATAACGTATAATAAATAGTTCGTAAGAATTAAAATCTAATTTTGTATAGTAATTGAAATTAAATAAAAATTTCTTAACCATGAACTTATTTGTATGTACCTATATAGAAAAAGCAACAGGAAGTATATGATAACTGCTATCAAATGTGTAGGCGTCCAAACGAATTGATGAATATTATATTGGTCAATATGATGAATAATAACCTGAAAATATTCAAACTATTATTAATATAAAATACGTACATGTATAAGATTACACACGTGTAAATGTGATTTTCGTAGTCAACATATAAATGTTATATCGTATATCGAAATCTGATATGATATAAAATAGGAATAATAAATTATAAATGATTAAATCGAGTTTGTAAAATATTATATATAATACAAATGAAAAATTAGACGAACCAAAATTGAAGAAGCAGGAACAGGTTCGAACACATCTGGAAGGTTGTTTATACGAACGAAAACTAGAGATGAGTCAGGAAGATCGTCCTCTACATCGTCCCTTGATTGTTTACATATTGTTGATACATCCTAGAGAGTACAGTACAGCGTACACAAATACACACATATATAGATATATCTATAATAGAATATTATTACATACGATTGCTTTTTCTTTTGTTGCTTGCTGGAGACTCATTTCTAAGAATTATTTGGCAACTGGTGGGGGAACTTTAAAACTATTATTCATATCCTAATGTTATCTTTCCATCTCTATTAAAGGACTTATTATATGTATTTAAAAACAAATTTTTAATTTTTAAGTGAACATAAGTAAAATAGAAAATATTATATTTAACGTGAAATGCGTAAATAAAAATAAATAAGAATAAATGGAAATAAATAAGAACAAATATAAATAATAAAGAAATTAGAATTTTTCGATGCGTATATTTAAGAAACTATTTTAGAATCCTATCATATATAATCTACTTATCTACCAAAATACAATGTAAAATTTAAGATACTTCAATGTATAGTTACATTTAGATAGAAAAGATTTTGAAAACGCACTGAAACATGCAGCCATTCGCCCGGTAGTACTTACATAGTATTATTAAAAATAATACTATCAGAATAATGACAATTGGATAATTACATTTCGATATATTGCGAGTAATACCGACCCAGATCCCACCGCGTGGAGGTTGCTGCATATGGAGATCCACGGGCTAAAATGACATTCTAATTAATCGCGTTTAATAAAATTCTTCTATCGACCTGACCGTGGTCGATCGAAGATTCATCAACCGCGATTTTGCCCTATCCTACCCGAGAGAAAAAGCTTGAATTTCTTTACTAATAATCTTAAAAATATCTTTACACGATCTTGATATAATTAATTCACGTAATATGATATACATATAATTTGTATATCCCGGAAATATACAAAGAACATGTATTTTATAATCACTACTATGTTACATTTATAATTAATATATTATGTTATTGATAAATTTGAAGCTGAAAATTCAAAAGTTAAATAAGATAATTGAGAAAAATATGAAACAAAAATATGTTAATTCATAAATAATTGTCATTTTGTATGGTATGTCATTGTATGTCACATTGAATGGCATTCATTCATGAATCAACTGTATATATATCCAAGCTTCCTTAAACTATCTTAATTAATAAGCAGCAGATAATTGACTGATCTACCTTTTTTGTTTTAAATTAGCCTTAAAAATAAGTTAACCTTAAAACTAGAATCCTTAATAGTACTATTAAGAAAGTGCTAAAGCGTAAAAAATCAAGCATATAATCCCAACATACACCATTTACCATGCCTTATGAATTAACATGCAATAGAATTATATTTTGAAGAAATAATTACTTACTAATATACTTTACTAATATACTTTAGTTTGTAAAATAATGCATAATATAAATTATTCTGAGTTAGTTATATATAATTCTAATATTTACTATACTTTATATTCGTCTTTTGCAATACCAATACATTCATCATAAACCTGAAAAATTAAAAATAGTGTATATATAAGTAAAAACGAACAAAATAAAACTGCAAAAGTATGCAATTTTATTTTACGTGCTGTTGATATTATTAATATAAAAAAAAATAAACCAATAATATTGATGCAACGAGATCTGAAACACATATTCCATTAATTAAACATTTCATTAATAAACATCTTCAAAATGTTTGGAGGATCCTACAAATATTTGAATATAATTGCTGTAATTAAATTGATTATAATTAATATTGAAATTATATAAAAAAACTTTTAAAGAACATATCTTTTATATAGCAGCCACTTTAGGCGCTCTAAATACGCGAAAATCGAAAAAAAAACTGATATCAACAAATCCAACGATGTTCACCTGTAACAAAAAAAAAACATATTAATCGGACAATCAATATGCAAAAGCATGAAATATAACAGCACGTCCATTCGACGTGCCAATATGTAAAAGCACTTTTTTCCTATACATTTTTATGAATCCCTATATTACGTTTAAACAAATTTAAATGCCTGACTTTACTTTAGCCACATTAAATGAAATGACCCATCATCTCCATCAGTAAAAATTATTACTGACGAGCAAAATGACAACGTGGTAAAAAAAATGTGATAAGACTACGAGCCATTATCAAAAGAACATGTTATGATCCTTTGAAAAAATGACTCGTCGTCGATAGTTGCCCTCTTGAGCCACAATATGGTGGGGGCCTCTTCGGCACATAGCGTCTTCTTTGCTTCGTGCCTTAACAATTGCTATAGAGCATTCTCTAACAAGAACTACAAAGAAAAAGAAATTAAAAATAAAATCTTATTATACATTTTATGAACTATCCTAGTCTGTGGACGATCAATGGATCGGAACATACCATCAATCGTACGCATTTACACAGACACATTTACTCGAATGCCCAAGCAAATATTTAATCTAATCGATGAACCTATAACACTTCGCATTTAAAAAAATTAAAAAGTATCGAAAAAACTATAAAATCTATAATACATCTCATGGTCTTATCCTTTTATAGAATCACGTTTACTTTCTATTTTTACTATTTTTACTTAACTATATCTACATGTATAAAAAATTATATATTCTTTATAAAAAAAGAAATCACAAAAGAGAGTGCGAAGTGTTAATATACTTAATACTAAGTATCCAACACGTTCAAAAATCTTTGCTAATTCGAAGGAAAGAAATTTTTAAACAAATACAAAGACTTTTAAACTGTTGGATACTGATAGATATATCTTGCAATACAGAGCATCAGCAAAATATTAGGGGGAAAAAAAAACACAAACATGCTGTAATAATTGTAAAATTTGCTGAAACTTTGCCTAATATCCGGACACGGAACATTCCACTCCTGAGTGGAAATTACAACGCATCGTATCCGGTCCTACCTACTTAAAATTAAATACACAGTCACGCAGAAAAAGGTATGCTACCTGCCTGCCTATAACCTATATTTAAAAAATAGCAAGACATTCGTTCCAACACATACACTCCACGATTCTCTCACATACCGCCAGGGTGCAAAATCCTACACTAGAGAGTATGCCCCGGGGCACCTCCGACACCCTAGTTCAACCACGTATTTTTTCTAATATATTAGGAGTACGTACCAATTGCTGAAATCGACTGCCAAGGCTAATGATTATTGCGTAAGTGACTAAAGCAAATAATACTAGTATATACTAGTATATATATGCATACTAGTAATATACGAATATTTTCATACAATATGTGCTGACTCTACTATGCAAAACGATATGAATAGTAATATATTAGTATAGTATTTTAAATAATAATCTATTAGTATAATTGTTTTATTCGTATTTATTTATAAATAATCGCGAAACGATGTACAATGCATCACCTAGCACGAACACACACAGATGCAAAGTACATCGTGCGCAATCACTAACGCCATGACAGTCGCCAATATGGGAAGAAAACTTAAAACTAAACCCATATTAACAGTTTCTCACCCATACGAGTAACACCTGGGCACACGCATAGATGAGAACGCAGAAAGTATGGGGGGAAAAAACGGGAATTAGTTTATTAGAAGCTGAAAATCCTGATCTAAAAAATGATTAACTTATTCTAGGGCCTACGGACTATGACTCTACAAGTCTCTTTGTTTTTTATTAGCAATGATTCTACTCAACTTTTTTCTTTCAAAAACAATGACTCTATTGAGACTTTTCTTTTGTCAACAAAATAGATTGAATGTTGACTTAATTTTTCATGCAACAATAATTAAAATACGTCGGACGATTCCTTTTAACAAGTGACTATTCTAATTGAAGAACAAGATCATGATCTATCATTCGTTTTCCAGAATCTATCCGTCGCGTTTGTCTTCTTGTTCATTTCTTCCTGTTCATTTACATCGATACATCGAAGTAAATCGCGATTAAATAGACTAAATACGAAGCAATGCATATAACGTAGACCACATTACATGCTTTTTTTTTGACGAAATCGGATAAATAAATATCCAATTTCATTACTAATATCGCGGGAAAACACGAATAAAAAAAGTGCTTATTAATTGCACTATTAATTAATCCAATCTATGAAACAAGACCCTATCCTAAACTAATAAAATAGATATAAACAATGAAAACACATAAGCGATTAAAAATATACCACTCGCGAGTAAGTCCAAAAGAGGAGTTACTCACGGTCATGCTCGTCAATAATTTATTTAAAAAATTACAACCAGTAACTCGTGCCGATTCGGACCTTTCGTCCTCGACATGATTGAGCACTGGAGGGACTTAAAATTTGTTTACTCACTACTTAAGAAGTTCTACGGTGGCTCCAAAACACTCGTCCGCGATTTAGGTCGACATTGAGGTTGGATGATACGTAGCTGGTTGAAAATGAGGTAGGTAGACACCGAAGTTGGTCGAGATCCTCTTCAGTGATGCACTGACTCTAATTCGCGATAGATATTTATTAACGAACTGAATTTAATTCGCGAAGCTCTACTATCTTTTATAAGTACAGTCTACATGACTATTGAAGTCACTTTGTACGAGCAAACACTGACTCTATAACTGACTGCATTGCACGCAGTCAACACAAAAACACTTAAAATTAATTTAAATCGCGAAACGCGGTATAATTTAAACAAACGAGCAAGCACTGCTTCTATTTCGCGATTTTTTAGTTTTTGTTTTAGCGATACAACACTCGATTTATTCATTGCTTCGTACATGGTTGCAATGATATTCTGAAAATAAGAAAAACAGAATTATTAGTATCATTGTTATAATAAAAAATCATTCAAATTATTGAAGAAATGTTTAATAAAAAACTTTACTTACTTAAAATCTTCGTTGATGCTTGCAAGATGGACATCCTGCCCGAGAATGATGAAGAGGATGATTCTTTTTTTATTTGAACTGAAAAAGAAACAAAAATCAAATTATTAGTATCATTGTCATATTAAAAACTTATTAAATTTATTGAGGAAATATGTAAAGTAACATTTACTTACCGGAATGTTTGCTGGTTCTTCGCATGATAAACAGCATCCTGCCTGTAATGATGAAAAGAGTGATTCTTCTTGTGTTTAAACTGAAGAAAAAACAAAAACCCAATTTATTAGTATCATTGTCATATTAAAAACTTATTAAATTTATTGAGGAAATATGTAAAGTTACATTTATTTACCGGAATGTTTGCTGGTTCTTTGTACGATAAGTATTCTACCCCGTAATGACAAAGAAAACGATTCTTCTTTTATTTGAGCTAAGAAAGAAGTTAAGATTATCAATATGGTTATGTTAAAAAAATTTGGAAATTTATAGAGAAAACGTTGAGCATTCTACTCAAGGAAAATAAAGAATGGTGCAAGTATAACTTTAATTCACAAATTTCTATTTAATCTAATTATATTTAATTAGCTTATTTAGCTATAAAAAGTAAATTAGAATAATACAAGCACTGATTCTAAGACCGATTTGCACACGATCACAAATAATTTCTAAAATCTGCAAAGTTGAAACATACAAAGTGATAGATTTTTCTTTTTTCATATATAAAAAAATACATTTATAAAACACGTGTCTTGTGAATCATTACCAAAGATAGCATATTAAAAAGTATATTATTGAAAAATATTAATAAATAATTAATGTCTGAAATTTAATCCAATGTTAATTTAATTAATATTAAATAAAGCTTTTGAGATATATCAAAATATATAACCCTCTGTAGTACATGCTTAAGATATATTTCAATCAAACCAATTGCAATTTTACTCACGTGAGAATTACTACGAATGACGATAGTAACGAAAATGTTATAAATTTTTTAAATAAAACAATAACTGCACCAATCGACTAAATTATAAACTATACAAATTTGTATACTTTCTTGTGCAATAATATATACTTTCTTCCTATGATATCAAATAAATGCAAACAAAATTAGAATTAAAATATTCTAAAATAAAATAAATGAAAGGAAGAAATTAATCTAAGTTTCCTTGGTTACGCACACGCTGAAAGATTCTGTAAGCTACAGCGTACTATATCACTTCGGACGAGCTTGAACACGTTTCATTGTTTTCGTTACGCGCTCGATAAAGAGATTTCTTTGAAATACGCTGATCTCTGCTGTGTTAGTTTACCGAGTACTACCCATCTCTCTCTATTAAACTCGCTTTGTATCTTTAAAAGAGAAAGACTTACCTAATACACAGGACGAAGGACAAAGATGTAGAAAAAGAAAGCCGGGATATCTCATCGCTGCGGTACGTAGAATTCTTGGAAACCTGAAAAACGAAAGATGAATTAGTAGAGAAAATATTTATTATGTGTGATTATATATATATACATATATGAGTACAGAAAAATCCCAAGCGTCGTGTGTGTGTGAAAATCGAATATAATAGGAAATACGATTAATGATAAATTATTATTAAAAGCATCGTTAAAAAATAAGAGAAATATCGATATCGTGGAAATAAAGCCAGAAAATTAAAAAATAAAAGTAACGCAATAGCTTGCAAAACACAGATTTTATTTTCGCGAATATCTTCTAAACGCTTAAATACCCCAACTTGCGAACATTCACGCGTGGAAATTACGTTTTTGGCAATCGATTGATATTTAGGAAGACCGTGTACAGTAGAAAAATATATTAATTACCTGAAATTAATGAGGACGATACGGCTTCCGCGTGTACCTGTCAAGCACTGAACACAAAATGGCGTTGCATCTACTGATAAGACGATTCGCATGCGCAGCGCATGCGCAGATACGTTACTAGTCAATGAATAATTTCTCGAAAATATAAAATTTTTGTAAATACGATATAAAATCATACGAACTGTCGAAATACATCACAAATATTCTATAATCACATAATTAGGAGGGAAAAGTAAAATCTATAAAGAAATAATGTCAAAAAATACGATAAAAAAGAAGACGTAATATGCAGTCACCACTTTTATTTTCATTAATATTTCTTTTTCAGTACTATTGTCACGATTTACGAACAATACACCATAAAAAACACATTTTTGGGAATCGAGTGATATACTGGAAGATGATGTATCTTAAAAAATAAATACTAATTACTCGTAATTAAGGAAAGAACGACGCAGCTTCTGTCACGACTTAACAAACAACATTGACTTCGATGGTAAAAAGATTCTCATCCTGTACGTACTTAACGCCACCTTGATTAATGTCGTCCGAAATAAACGTAATTTCTCGATCTAATAATGGAAAATATAAAATTTTTATAAATGCGATATCCGAGTATAAAAATCATCGAAATGCATCGCAAATATTCTATAACCACATATTTAGGATAAAAAAGGGAAATCTGTAGAGAAATAATGCCAAAAAATACGAAAAAAAGAAAAGGCACAATATGCAGTCACCACTTTTATTTTCATCAATATTTCTTTTTCAGTATCATTGTCACGATTTTCGAATAATGCACCGTAGAAAACACACTTTTAGGAATCGAATGATATAATGGAAGATAATTTATTTCAAAAAATAAATACCAATTACCCGTAATAAGAGAAGAACGACGCGAATTCTGTCACAAGTCAATAACATAGACTTCAGTGCTCTTCTTTGCTTTGTGCCCTAACCACAACTATGGAACACATTCGATAATTATAGTCAATATCAAAGAACTATAACTGTTCCTAATACTAAATTATGGAAGAAAATCGATAAATATAACATAACTCTAAAACCATCCTTGAACAAAAAATAGAGAAAGCACAGGAAGAAAAACGAGAATTAATATATTAATTGCTGAAAATCCTAATCTAAAAATTGAGTAACTTATTCTATGTTCTATACGTTGTGATGCTACAATTCTCTTTGTCTTTTTTCAACGACTCTATTTTATTTTTTCAAAAGCAATAACTCTACTTTATTCTTTCAAAAACAATGAGTCTATTGAGACTTTTCTTTTATGAACAAAGTAGATTGAATACTTCATTTATTTTTCATGTAACAATAATCAAAATATCTCAGACGATTCCTTTTAACAAGTGACTATACTAATTAAATTACTAACAATGATGATCCATCACTTGTCTTCCAGAATCTATCCGTTGCGCTTGTCTTCTTGTTCATTTTTTACTACATCTATATCGATATATCGAAATAAATCGCCATTAAATAGACTAAATATGAAGCATATAACGTAGATCACATTACATGTTTTTTTGAAGAAATCGGGTAAATTAATAACCCATTTCATTGCTAATATCGCGAGCAAACACAAATAAAAAAGTGCTTATTAATTGCATTATTAATTAATCCAATCTATGAAACAAGAAGAATAAATTAAAGGAGGATGATCCATAGGAAATTGAAAATGAAATAATTTGATATTGAAGTAAGTCGAAAATAAAGTGACTCAATCTCGTTGAAAACTGGTAAGACACGATCATAATGGTTATCTATGAAACGATTGTGAACAAATCTTTTTGGAATTTATTGCAATAGAAAAACTATGAAATTATTAGATGTCAAATTTATAAATTAACTTACCAATATTATTCGATAGAAGTAGTGTATTCATTTCTTGATTATCTTCAATGATGCACTGACTCTAATACGCAAACAATCAGTACAATTGCTTGAAAAGAAAACTAACACTTTATATGAACACACCTTCACTGTATAACTGACCACTTTATTCTCAATTACTTTAAGTGCACATATTATTAAAATTTAAATTGCAAAATCCAAACTACTTTAAATAAACACATCCATGATCAAGGTTAGGATTGTAATGATGATCTGAGATAAGGGAAGAAAAAAACAAAGTTATTAGTATCATTAATATAATAAAAGATTTTTACCACTATTAACGAAATATTTAAAAAAGAAATTTACTAATTGGAGTTTTCGTTGATTCTTTGCACAATAAACATCCTGCCATAAGATGGTGAAGAATATCTACCAACACTGATTCTAATAATTTATAAAAACTAAAAAGCTGAAATATACAATAGATTATACGACAAACAAGAATAAAAAATTTCTTGTAAATCATTTCTAAAGGTAACACATTAGAAAATATATTATCTAAAAATCATAATGAATATCTTATAAATAAAATTTAATATATTATGAAAATTTAAATTATTAAAAGCTAAGCGTTTTTAAATGTACCAAAGTACGCAGTCATTTACTAGATATTGCTTGTTTTGTATTCAAAGATACAAACTCAATACGGAGACCCAATTGTTAATAAAAATGTAATAAATTCTGTTACAATATGTAATAATTCTAAAATAAAGTAATAATTGCAGGAGTAAATTCGATGACGGATAACCTCAAAAGTATATGAATTCCTATACCATCCTATGAAATAATATAATTTCTATAATACTAAAATAGAAAAGTTTTATAATAAAATGCGTAATTAAACGAATTGATTTAAAACGAAATTGTTCAATACGTTTGTTCGTACTCGTCCAAATGTCATATAGGAATAAAGATCTCTCTGGCTTTGAGAGAGAGTTCGACGCACGACTGTTTTTATTTTCATCTTGCCCGGGAATTTCTTACAAAGAAACAACTGATGTTTCTCCATGCTATATGTTACCTATCTCTCTCTATTAAGCTTTGCTACATGTATTAAAATGAGATAAACTTACATGTCCTATCGAAAAGATGTAACCTATAAAGAGATGATTCGACACTCTGTTTGTAGAAAATCTTAGAAACTGAAAACAGTAAGATCATATTACTATAGAAATTGATTAGAAGTGTTACGTAATTGTGTAGGGAATATCAGGAGGTATGTATGTGTGTGTCTTGTGTATTTATCATTATTACTGTGTACCTATATATACACATAGTTGTTGCTATATGTACATGTGTGTGTGTGTATATATGTTTTTATAATATATACATATATACATACATACATACATACATACATACAGACAGACAGACAGAGACATACATACATACATACATACATACATACATACATACATACATACAGACAGACAGACAGACAGACAGACAGACAGACATACATATATACATACATACATACATACATACATACAGCATACATACATACATACATATATACATACATACAGACAGACAGTCAGACAGTCATACATACATACATACATACATACATACATACATACAGACAGACAGACAGACAGACAGACAGACAGACAGACAGACAGACAGACAGACATACAGACAGACAGACAGACAGACAGACATACATACGTACGTGCGTGCGTGCGTGCGAGCGTGCGTGCGAGCGTGCGTGCGTGCGAGCGTGCGTGCGAGCGTGCGTGCGTGCGTGCGTGCGTGCGTGCGTGCGTGCGTGCGTGCGTGCGTGCGTGCGTGCGTGCGTGCGTGCGTGCGTGTGTGTGTGTTATTGTATATGAAAATCGAATTTAATACAAAATATCAATCGATTAAAACTATCAATGCAAAATTATTAATCAGAGCACCATTAAAAAGCGAGAGAAGTATCGATATTGTGAAAATAAAACAAGAAAATTGAAGAAAAAGTGCGATGCAAAAGCTCCCGGGTGATCTCTGAGAGGCCGATTTTATTTTCATAAATATCTTTTAATGATGCCGGACTTGCCAGCCTCATAAAAATCGTGCGTTTGGCTATCGATCGATATATAGGAAGCGTTAGAAAAAATTATTAAATACCTGTAATTATGCGGAGCGACGAAACACCGTGTACACTTGTCACTTCCACCAAAATGGCGACTAGACCACTAGCAAGGAAGGAAAGTACACCCTATGACGTCATCACAGATATACGGCGGGTCAAATAAAATATGACATTTTTCAATAAAAAATAATTAAAAATATAATATAAGTGCGTAAATAATACGATGTAGATGACAAATGTAATTAATTCGAATTTTAAACATAAATAATAATTTTCTAATGAAATAATTATATTTTCTAACGATATAGAAACATTAGATATGCACTTGTATCACAAATACCTATATTATCTCTATGCTTTATATATTACGCGTGAAATAATGAACAATTGTTAAATCGAAATAATTCGTGATTTGATGTATTTATCTAATATATATGAATCATATGTATCTTGTAAGTATATGAAAAAAATAATACTTTTTTGGATTTTTATTTACACATCGAATAATTACGATCACAGTAATGTATCATGTGTCGATAATAATTGTATATAATCGAGAATGTTCGACTATCGAAAAGAAAAGAAAGAAAGTAAACACGATTCATATGTACATAAGAATATAAAGAACTAATCATTGAAATGGATATAAGCGACGAGAATTAAAAACGATCACGAAAAATATGCATTATTTTAGGACAGTACTAACCTATATGAATTCCAAGAACTAGACTGGCTTACTAACCTATTCTATTTCTGAGAAAGTACTTGCATTCGAAGCCAAAGTAGACAAAAGAAAAGAACGAAACAATACAGATATTTTTTCACACAGATTGTAGTCATATATGCAAATGAACGTCGAGCTCGGCGCAATGCATTGACACATTCGTAATAATCGTATCTCACCATATGCACATATATACGTATGTTATACACACATTCATTTCTCAAAAGTACGAGCATTCGATTGCATTATACACTCACGGATTATGTTCTTTCATCCTTCACATACACAGGAAATATATAAACAAAGAAGTTGACCCACTGGTAGTAAGTAGACTCTGATTCTAACCACGAAGAACAATGCACTAACACTTGTTCCAAACTGATACTCTGCTGTTTTATCTTGTGAAATTCTTGAAAATCTGAAGAAAATGTGATCTCGTATTAACACAGGATACTAATAAGATTAATAAACAGGATATAAATAAGATTAAAAATGTGTGTGTGTGTGTATGAATATATATGAAAATGGAATATAATACGAAATATCGATCGATCACAATTATAAACACAAAATTATTGATCAGAGCGTTGTTAAAGAGCGAGAGAAGGTTCGATTCGTGAAAATCAAGTTGGAACATTGAAAAAATAGTACGACGCAGTAGCTCACTGGGGGATCAACAAATAGGTCAATTCTATTTTCGTGAATATATTTTAAACACGATGATTTGATGAACTGAATTGTGAACACGGTCTTCCACAAATCACGTAATTAACTATCGATTGGTGTATAATAATCAAGTGTATGTTAGAAAAAATCTTCTAATTATCTGTATTAACGAGAACGATAGAGAGACGTATTTGGCTGGTACGCACTGAAACAGTAATAGCGCCATCTACACCGTGGAAATAGTTAACTGATTTGGGCGTGCATGGCTTCTGCGTCATCATAGAAATATACCATAGAAGTATACATAATAAATACATGAATTTTTCTTAACATTTCACTGAAGAACAGTATAGAATATAATATTTAATTGCAAAAAATCATTGAAATTTGTTATTAATGATCTATTATTATTTTATAGTAAGTTATTTAAAGTTCCCGCCACAGACATGTAATGTATATCCTGCGTAAATTCCTGCGTAAACTATTTCGTAGGTTTTTTCTCTTTTACTTTCATAGTCAGTGGATAATTAATTAATAAATAGAATAATGAAAGATTTTATCTTTTTTTTCGATCAGTTTCTCTTACAAAATGTTCGGAAAGGATAATATTTCATCATACTTGCTTGTGATTATTCTACAAATATGAATTAATAAATAATTTCTCTCCGGATGTATTTATTATGTACTCGGTGGTAGGCAGAAGTTCTTATGGCTTTAAGAGAAGGAAAAGAAGCTGCAACGAAAAAGAAATTGATAAGGGAATAAGGTAAGAAGAAGAAAAGATTTCGCCCAGATTTTCAAACATTACTGATCAACATAACTTCCAGAAAGCATTATCACGTCGATCCATATCATCTTTTGTAAAAATATCTGTATTTAATCGTGACATATGCACAAATTTAATGGACAAAATATTTTCTCTCCTTTGCTGTCACACAGATGGTGCACACATTCGCATAAATGTTCAAGCGCATAAGGATAAAGAACATTCCCATCAATTCGTGATCACTAGTGTCCTGTGTAAATTGATACCCTACATTCATAATTTTTTTGAAAAATTCGTATTTTTCGTAAAAATTTTGTGATATTATATTCAATTTTCATAAATACTCACACACACCCACCCACCCACCCACCCATCCATCCACATCACCCACCCACCCACCCACCCACCCCCCCCACACACACACACACACACACAATCATACTTGGATGCGTCCATTTTGCACACACTATATATACACATCACTCTTCTAATCCTTTTTTACAAACACACACACACACAGTTTTAATCTTATCCTGTATTAATACGAGATCTTACATTTTTCAGATCTTCAAGATTTTCACGAGATGTGCAGTGCTTCGAATTAGAATCAGTGTAGTACAACGTTTTCAGTGATTCAGAGTGGAGAAGGCGTTCGTCTTTCAGAGTGGAGAAGGATCAGCGTTTACTGCTAGTAAGTAAATTTCTTTATGTATTTCCTCAATAATTATGAAAAATAAAAAAACATAACCTGTGAATTTATATAATACGATTGAAATTTCGGACGTTTCGAAGTATTTATGCGTGTATAATATACGTATATATGTGTACATTTAGAGATACGATTTTATGATGTGTAAGTGCGTTGCATCGAGTTCGACGTTTTTTTGTATGTGTACTCTCTGCGTTCTGAAGTATCTGAGTTTCTTTTGTTTGCTTTTATTTCGAATATAACTATTTTCTAACAAATAATATAGGTTAGTAACTCAGACCAGTTCTTGAAATTATATAGGTTAATCTGTCCAAATATAATGCATAATTTTGGTAGTAGCTTTTTAATTCTCGTCGTCTATATACATTTCAATGTCCTATTTCTCTATATATTTATTTACATATTTATCGTTTCTTCTTCGTTTCTTTCTTTTCGATCGAGTATTCTCAATTATATACAAATATTATCGACTCGTGATACATTACTTCGATTTACATATATACAGGGTATATATGCTTATATATATAGATATATATACGCATAAATACATCAAATCATCGAATTATTTCGATGTAAAAATTGTTCATTATTTCGTGCGTAATATATAAAGCATAGAGATAATATAGGTACTTGTGATACAAGTGCGTATCTATTTAATGTTTCTATATCGTTAGAAAATATAATTATTTCATTAGAAAATTATTATCTGTTTAAAATTCGAATTAATTATATTTGTCGTCTACATCGTATTATTTACGCATTTCTATTATATTTTTTATTATTTTTTATTGAAAAATATAATATTTCATTTGACCTACTTTGTATCTGTGATGACGTCACAGGATCTACCTTCCTTCCCTGCTAGTGGTCTAGTCGCCATTTTGGAGGAAGTGACAAGTGTGCACGGTGTTTCGTCGCTCCGCATAATTACAGGTATTTAATAATTTTTTCTAACGTATACCGTCTTCCTATATATCAATCGATAGCCAAACGCACGTTTTTTATGAGGCCACGTTAGCAAATTTGAGCATCATCGCGTTTAAAAGATATTAATGAAAATAAAATTGACCTCTCGTAGATCGTTGGGGGAGCTGTTACGTCATACTTCTTCTTCGATTTTTCTGTTTTACTTTCATAATATCGATTCTTCTCTTGCTTTTTAATGATGTTTTAATCAATTATTTTGCATTAATAGTTGTGATCGATCGATATTTTGTATTAAATTCGATTTTCCTATAGGATCATATATATGTACTCTCTCTCCCTCTACCCCTCCCTCCCCCTCCCCCTCCCCCTCCCTCCCTCTCTCTCTCTCTCTCCCTCCCTTTCCCTCTCTCTCTCCCTTTCCCTCGCTCTCTCCCTCTCACTCTCTCTCTCGTGACACACCCATATGCGCGCGCGCGCGCGCGCGCGCGGACACATACACATACATACACACCTATGGATATTCCTTACTCATTATACGCAGAGTTATATAGTAAATGTGTTTAGTAATACGATCTTATATTTTTCAGATTTCCAAGAATTTACGAGCTACAGTACAGAGCAATGAATATACCAGTTTTTTTTACATCTCTTCGATACGTATAAGTAAGTTTATCTCGTTTTCATAACAAAGGTAATAGAAAGAAATAGGTATATACAGCATAGAGATCGCATTAATCTGTTGTATATACATATTTCCAAGTAATTTTCCGACCAAAATCAAAACAAAAACAGTCAAGCATCGAACTTTCTAAAAGTCAGAGAAGAGATTTCTATTCCAATATATTATTTGGACGAGTACAGATCTATGAAAGCACTGATTAATTTTATTTTAATTACGTATTTTGTTACGAAATATTTTTATTCTAACTTTATCAAGATTATTTTAATATTATAAAAATTTTGTTATTTTATATGATGGTATATTTTTTAGGTTATTAACTATCGAATTTATTCCTGCTGCTATTATTTCATTTTAGAATTATTACATATAATACAGAATTTATTACATTTTTATTAACAATTGAATCTCTGTATGCACTTACCTCCATCTGATATTATCTGAACAATCGATATTGTTTGAGCTTGTATCTTAAAACGCAAAGCAAACACTATCGAACAGATAGCTGCATACTTTGGTATATTTCAAACTTTTGATAATTTAAACATTTTTTGAACAGTTTTTAATATACGCGGAGCACAACAAACTTATATTTAAACAATAGTACATTCGTTTAACATTACAAACATTGTAACGTGCGAGAAACTTAAAATAACTAATTTAAAATTTCGATGCTTATAAATTTTAATCTAAAGACCTTTCACTACGTGTGATGTCAACAAAGTCATACTTTTTATTGACTATGATAATTACTACATCAGTCTTTCTTTGTACTTCGATGAATGAACATAGAAATTCTCACAGGATGTCCTTCCTCTAAGTAATAAACAATAGTTTAAGCAGATATATTTCTATATTATATATTTCTTATTATTGTATATTTTTTTTGTTTTAGACACATTTTGGATTGGCAATCTTCGGCTACGTGTGATGTCATCTTCGTCGGATCCCTGATCGACTTTAACGATTACTGTATTTCACTCTTGTTTTGTACATCGACGAGTGAACATAGAAATTCTTTCAGGATACCTTTCCTACAATCATCAACGAAGACATAAAGTAAATATATTTCTCTATCATATATTTCCTAAATAATTTATACAGTTTTTTATTATAACTGATATGAATTATTTTATTTCTATTTTTCTGTTTCAGGACTTTATTGCAATCGAGCGCGTAGCATTGAAGTAATCGAGTATTCGTGTCGTCAAAATAAAAATATCGCGAAGTAGAAGCAGTGTTTGTTCGTACGCGTTTCGCGATTTAAACGATAAGTGCTCTTGTATGGACTGCGTGCAATGCAGTCGTTAGAGTCAATATTTGTTCGCAAAGTATTTTTAACAGTCGCACAGACTGTGTTTGTAAAAGACAGTAGATTTTCGCGAAATAAATTTAGTAACCGTTCGTTGATAAATAACTACCGCGAATTAGAGTCAGTGCATCACTGAAGAGGATTTCGACCAACGTCGATGTCGACCTACCACATTTTCAACCAACTACGAATCATCCACCCTCAATTTCGACCTAAATCGCGGACGAGTGTTTTGGAGCCATCGCAGAACTTCTTAAGTAGTGAGTGAAAAATTTTGAGTCCCTCCAGTGCTCAATCATGTCGAGGACGAAAGGTCCAAATCGGCACGAGTTATTGGTTGTAATTTTTTAAATAAATTATTGACGAGCATGACAGTGAGTAATTCCTTTTCTGGATTTACTCGCCAGTGGTACAATTTTAATCGTTTATGTGTTTCATTGTTTGTATTTATTGTACATGCTTCTTTTTATTAGCTCAGGATAGGGTCTTCTTGTTTCATCGGTTCGATTAATTAATAGTGCGATTGTAAACACTCTTTTCTTCATATTTGCTCGTGATGCCAGAGTTGTAATCGGATACCTATATACCCGATTTCGTCAAAAAAGCGTGTGATCATCTACCTCATGCATTGTTCGTAACTTAGCTATATAATCGCGATTTACCTCGATATATCGATATGGATGTAGTAAAAAATGAACAAGAAGACAAGCGCGACGGATAGATTTTGGAAAACAAGTGATGAATCATGATCTTGTTCTTTAATTAGAATAGTCACTTGTTAAAAGGAATCGTCCGAGGTATTTTGATTATTGTTGCATGAAAAATTAATTAAATATTCAATCTATTTTGTTGACAAAAGAAAAGTCTCAGTAGAGTCATTGTTTTTGAAAGAAAAAAGTCGAGTAGAATCATTGTTAATAAAAAACAAAGAGACTTGTAGAGTCATAGTCCGTAGGCCCTAGAATAAGTTAATCATTTTTTAGATCAGGATTTTCAGCTTCTAATAAACTAATTCCCGTTTCTCCCCCCCATACTTTCTGCGTTCTCATCTATGCGTGTGCCCAGGTGTTACTCGTATGGGTGAGAAACTGTTAATATGGGTTTAGTTTTAAGTTTTCTTCCCATATTGGCGACTGTCATGGCGTTAGTGATTGCGCACGATGTACTTTGCATCTGTGTGTTCGTGCTAGGTGATGCATTGTACATCGTTTCGCGATTATTTATAAATAAATACGAATAAAACAATTATACTAATAGATTATTATTTAAAATACTATACTAATATATTACTATTCATATCGTTTTGCATAGTAGAGTCAGCACATATTGTATGAAAATATTCGTATATTACTAGTATGCATATATATACTAGTATATACTAGTATTATTTGCTTTAGTCACTTACGCAATAATCATTAGCCTTGGCAGTCGATTTCAGCAATTGGTACGTACTCCTAATATATTAGAAAAAATACGTGGTTGAACTAGGGTGTCGGAGGTGCCCCGGGGCATACTCTCTAGTGTAGGATTTTGCACCCTGGCGGTATGTGAGAGAATCGTGGAGTGTATGTGTTGGAACGAATGTCTTGCTATTTTTTAAATATAGGTTATAGGCAGGCAGGTAACATACCTTTTTCTGCGTGACTGTGTATTTAATTTTAAGTAGGTAGGATCGGATACGATGCGTTGTAATTTCCACTCAGGAGTGGAATGTTCCGTGTCCGGATATTAGGCAAAGTTTCAGCAAATTTTACAATTATTACAGCATCTTTGTTTTTTTTTCTCATATTTTGCTGATACTCTGTATTACAAGTTATACCTATCAGTATCCAACAGTTTGAAAGCCTTTGCATTTGTTTAAAAATTTCTTTCCTTCGAATTAGCAAAGATTTTGAACGTGTTGGATACTTAGTATTAAGTATAGTAACACTTCGTAATCTCTTTTATGGTTTGTTTCTTGTAAAAAATATATAATTTTTTATAGATGTAGTAGATGTAGTAAAGTAAAAATAGTAAAGATACAAAGTAAACATGGTACTATAAAAAGATGAGATCATAGATTTTGTAGTTTTTTTTCGATACTTTCTAATTTTTCAAATACGAAGTGTTATTAATAGGTTCATCGATTAGATTAAATATCTGCTTGGGCATTCGAGTAAATGTGTTTGTGTAAGCGCGTATGATTGGTGGATTCTTTCGATTCACTGATCATCCACAAGCTAGGATAGTTCATAAAATGTATAATATGCTTTTATTTTTAATTTTTTTTTGTTGCATTTGTTAGGGAATGCTCTATAGCAATTGTTAAGGCTCGAAAAAAAGAGGCTATATGCCAAAGAGGCCCTCACGATTCGTGGCTCAAGAGGGCAACTATTAGACTATGGAGTTATTTTCGAAGGTTTAAGAGAACCTTTCGAGAATGGCTCTTTGTCATATTTAGTTTTACCACATTGTCAATGCTCTATAATGCTCTTATAATGATATGTGTAATGATGTTGATTTTAGGAGCTGAGACGAGGTAACTTTCATTCCATCTCACATTGTCAAACGTACGCGAATAGAATTATTAGGTATTTTATGCATTTTTATTATTAAGGTCGAGTGACACATTTTTTGTATTTTTTTTTTAAGGTTAGATTAAAATCATAATTTTATTTTAATAAGATCAAGTTTTACATTAAAGTTGAAACAATGATTTCACAAATTATTCACTTTTTTTTTAATTTGTTCTATTAAGCAATTTCATTTCTATAAAATTACGTTCTGTATGAAAATAATATCTGCGAAATGTGTAAGATATAATAATTGTGGGAATCACTGAAAGTGCACTGCATAAAAGTGCACATAGAGCTGAAACAAACGCGTTACTGAAGAAGAATATTTGTGTAGATTAAGATCAAACATTTTTAATTTTCATTTTCTCTTATAAATTGATATTGTAGTAAATTCAGAATTTTATATATATATATATATATATATATATATGTATATGTTTTAAAAATCTTGTTTCCATATATACAAGCTTTATCTCTATAAGCATTAAATTTTAATCATTTTAATTTAATGCCTATAGAGATAAAGCTTGTATATATGGAAATAAGATTTTTAAAACACACACACACACACATATATATATATAAAATTCTGAATTTCATAATTTGGATTAACAAAGTATCCATTTAGACAGTTTTTAAGCTCGTATATCATATTTTTCATGTTTCAATATTTTCTTATACCACATCGAAAAATTACAAGCTTCGTTGGGATCCATTGTATAGATGACGTATGCGCATGTGCAACTTTCACTTGTAAATGTTATTAGATAGGAAATTGCTCTGGAATTTCGATACGCAGATTAATGACTGTATACTTTGGTATATTTCAAAATAATTTAGGTATTATATAAATTGAAGCTACAGAATGCACCTGTGGTATTTTTGTTACGAGTTGTGATGTTGGCCTTCCTGTTGTAAAAAGTGGTTATGTTGTGATTGGCGGATGAATAAGTAGAAAAACAATCGAGGCGAAATAAACTATTATTGATAAGGCTAAATAAAAAAAGTATTTATTATATTGAAATTATTTACTAATTTAGAACATATTTCTGTGTAAATCTAAACAGTGATTTAAACGCTCGACTGCGAAAGGTGTTATTGGATTGCATTCGTTAACCTAACATAATGATATAAGCAATTGTTATTTTTGATGATAGAATGGAAGAGATACGATGTCCAGAATTTTTGTGATCAATTTTAATTATCTACAATAAGAAATGGTATTGGATACATGACACGTAATAAGCGATAGTTGACAAATATTGTTATTTATTGTCATTGTATCCTTTACGAGAACGTTTAATTAATTTTATTTTTATTTGTACAGAACGTCAGCATTATGATTTCATTTGTTATCGTTAATAGTACAGTAGGGTGTACACTTAGAAATACGTAAGATAGATTTGATGATATAATTGACATCTTCTCTTTAAATTTGTACACGTATTCTTTGACGAAACAATATTCTTCTACTGAAACTTCCTTTAGTGACAATCAAATTATATTTTTTCTTTGGTTACGCATTTTTTATTGAATATGTTGTATATATATCCAGTAGCTAAAGATTCCGAATTCATTGTATTTTAATAAGGTTATTGTAACTTTATTTTTTCAATTTTGCATTAATGAATTTAATCTAAACATAAGTTTAGTAACTGATTTCATTAAGATAAGGAAGATTAATGTCTAATGTATATTATGCAGTTTGAAATAACTTAGAAGCAAGCTTTTATTTCAATACTAGTACTTGAAAGTATCATGGAAACCAGATTTCTTATGGTTATTAATTAAAATGGATAATATAAAGGTGAAAGTAAAATGATTTATATACTTTCAATAGCTAACAACTTTATGTTCTTTATTTTGTTTTAGGACAATTTTATTTTATAATCGTGATCTTAAAGGATTTAGTCATTCGATTAGTGTTATGAATATAGGAATATATTGTTTAATACGACTTTCTGATAGTACTACAAGGGATTTAACATTCTTTTCATTTAGAAATTATATAGCTGTTGCTTATAATGCAATTATAATAACTATACTCGATCTTTCAGACCTTAAAAAATAAATGAGGCATTTACAAGATCAAATGATAAAATAAATGATACCGAAGAAATATCTTCAAAAACTGTTAACAAAGTTGTTGCGACATTGAAAGGTTATTGTAACAAAATTGTTGGTTTAGGATGGAGTCCAGATTTAAGTGAAAAGTTGGTTTGAAGTAGTTATGATAGAATAGCACAGATATTTTGATACATTTCTTATATTTTATTTGATTGGATAGAAATAGTAATAATATAAAGTGCTCTGTATTTTATATTAATTATCTTTATGTCAAGTATGGAATATCGAAAGCAAGAACTGATAATAACGTTTGTAGATCATTGTAGATCTGTTTGTTGCTGTATGTGCAATCCTTTAGATCCAGATTTGATAATAACAGGATCAATAGATTTTACATTACATTTGTGAAGAATATCAACTCAGTTTTACTGCCTAAAAAAAGTCTGGTTCAAAAAAATCGAAATTGAAAAGGAATAAACAAAAAATAAACGAAGATAATAATACAACTAAGATGTTAATGGTGTATTTCAGGAATAGTTAGAAAAGTGATGAATAAAATTTCAAAATCTGCAAAAATTAAAACAGGTATTATATAAAGCTTATAGTAATATAAAGTTATAAAATAATTATGACATATATTATATGAATGAGTATTGTGAAATGATAAAAACAATTCTACAAAACTGGGAAAATTATGAATATGAAAAAGATTATTTTGAAGCTACAGCTCATTATAATCAGCTAATTAAATATCTTATACAAATTTATTACTTTATTATACACGATAATTATCTAGTATTATTAATTTCAGTTGTATAAAATTAGGAGCTTATTCAGAAGCAGTCTTTTTATTAGCACATAGAAAAAATGTAGAAAGTTTGACAATTGTTATTAAATTAATATCAGACAATCATTTGTTTCTTGATCTTCGAAGAATTCTCTTAACGGTATAAAGCTGGCTGTAAAAAAGGCTTATAAAAATCATTTGTCAGAGTTTTCTGTCCAACAGAAGTTTTATAATGACAGGATTATGATTTTATCTTAAAAGTGATAGATTAAAACAGCACATATTTGCTGTAATAAACTTCGTTTGAAATATAAATGAAACTTGATTTACTTTTGCATTAAAATATGAAGAAACTTTTTCTCCATTTTAATGTTATGAATGATCTGCTTGATTTGAATTTCTTTACATATATCTATTTCTTTATTGAAGGCTTAATACTAGCAATTATCGAATTTGACTTGAGATATATTAATAAATCGTTTATCACGATGGTAATATATAAATTAATTGAGATAGTATTTTTGCCAAAGTTTCCATTATTTAATACAGAAATCTAAGTAGCCATTACGACTGGATAACAGTCATTGTTTGAGAGAATAATCTACTTTACAATGGCTATTGAGTAAGATGAGAATGATTATATCTGGCACGAACAGCAAAGTTTGATCGGTCATGATTAGAATATCGAAGGGTATTATCTTGAGACATGTAATACAGTTATGCAGTTTGTTTATTAAACAGTAAATTCTGATTTGTAACTGATTAAATAATTTATGTTTAATTGCATTTTGTGTTTAAAAAAAATATAACATGCTATACTATATGTATGATAAGGAAACAAAATATTTAATGTAAAGAGAAACAAGTTTTTTAACATCATTAAATAATACATTTTTATATTAAATTTAAACATTTTTGTATAAAATTTTCATAAAACAATGTAGTCTGCTATATCAAATGAAGATTCTATCTTTGAAATATTCCTCGCTAGAGAATTTTTTATCGACAGTATTAGAATTCTCTTTATCGACAATATCAAATTTGTTTTTATCGACAGTATCAGAATTCGTTTTATCGACAGTATCAGAATTCGTTTTATCGACAGTATCAGAATTCTTTTTATCGACAGTATCGGAATTCTTTTTATCGACAGTATCAGAATTCTTTTTATCGACAGTATCGGAATTCTTTTTATCGACAGTATCAGAATTCTTTTTTATCGACAGTATCAGAATTCTTTTTATCGACAGTATTTTACTAATTGGTTACTCGCTGTCGATAACTACTTCTTATACAAAAAATTCCTAGATTAGATGGTAACATCTATTAGAAGGTATTCTCTTACCATATTACCATAGGCATTCATGTATATATATGAATATGGATATAGATTGGTACGCTTGCCTTAAATGTCATTATTTATTAAATAACTGTAGATTATTTAAAAGACTCGATGATAGATGATCCATGGAACAAAATAATTAGACTTCTTTAAACTAACTTAGCAAATAAAATTTTGAATGAATTTATATATTTTAACGTTAATTATTGAACATTATTTTAATTGTTGAATTCTTTAATTTAATTATTTTAAATTTATAAATGATAGAGATCTTTTATAATATCTTGATAATGAAAATTTGCTTCTTATATATATACAGATTTTCTTAAGGGTAAAACGCCTTCGAGGAAAATCATTGTAAGGGATGCTCCCCTTTTCGCGTCGAAGCAATTTTCTCTTTGAATGTCGAGGCATATATCGAAGCCTTTAAGAAGGCACAGGACCCTTAAAAAGCGCTAGTCCCTTTGACGTTGGATTTTACGCAACGGTAAATTATGGAAAGATGCTTCTTGTTTAACTTGGAATTGAGTTCGTCTGGTGGAAGTGTTCATTCCGATAACGAGACTAGCTTGCTTCAGAAATTAATTCATAGATGATATAAAGA
Source organism: Vespula vulgaris (assembly GCF_905475345.1). Lineage (NCBI taxonomy): Eukaryota > Metazoa > Arthropoda > Insecta > Hymenoptera > Vespidae > Vespula > Vespula vulgaris. The sequence continues at coordinate 8,071,658 of NC_066590.1, read as the reverse complement.
CATTCCAAATATAATTGCAAAATAGTAATTGGTAACTCGATGAATACTTTTCTCTTTCAAATGAAAATCACAAAACGTTTCTTTAGCTATAATGATAGTTATACTATAAGATAGCTTTATTATATCAATTATGTAATTACATATATTACATTAACTTTAAAATATAGTAATATATATATTTATGCATATATGGATTAAGTATATTTACAATTATATATGTAATATCTTTAGTAAATGAATCATCGAACATTTATTTTTGTACAGGGTTGATAATCTTCGTATAATTATTTGATAGTTACGTCGTATAATGTCTATCGTGCTGGCCGTCAGCATAGCTATTGATTTTTGGGAAGAGGGAGAATGAGAGGCAACGAGCGAGGAAATGTAAGGGGATAAAGGTAGCCCAATAGCTTCTCCTGACCATCGTAGCTTTATTTTCTACTCGCGTTAGAAACTTTTCCCGATATCTTTATCGTTCGACGACTTTGCATCTGTAAAAATTTTATAACGAGTTTTGTTGTCTTTTAATCAGAAAAAAAGAGGTTCGAATATTATTTATACAAATGATGTGCTAAACAAATCTTATCATTCGTAGCTTAAAAAAAAGTACGGAATACGTTTTTAACATATGTTTTTTTTCCTTATGAAAATATGCGCAAATTGAAAAAAATGTAATATAATACCGAAAGATTAATGTTAATGTCCTCTACTTTGGAATACTATTTTCAAATAAAATTACAATTTTTCTTTCAATCGAGAAAATAAAAAGTATCATAAAGGTGAAAAAAAGAAACGTTTATCGTATGTGATTATATGAAATGAAGTAGGTTCCATTCGGTTCACTTCCAGAAGGTGAGATCTTGAATAATCCTTAGGTGTACGTGACTAGAAAATCTAACTTTTTTTTTGGACGTCATCCAACTGATCGTATTTCGGAGATCGAGAAGGAGGTCGAGTGAAAAATTTCCAAGGATTTTCTTCAATTTGATCCCTACTATATCATGAAAAGAGCTTTAACCATTAACTGTATCGAGATTTATTGAGGGTGCATACTATATATACCTACATATATAAATGATATAATCACGAAACGAATATAATATGCATATATATAAAAATATAAGAGAGAGAAGGAGAGACAGAATTATTCAATCGAAAATTTATATCAGCCTTAAATTTAATTTCATTTTGCATTAAATTTTCATTTTAACAAAATAATATCCAATATCATTGGTTGGTATTTCAATTAATCGTTTCTCCTATTTCATATTTATTTTCAATCAAATTACGAGCATGTCCACCAAAATAGTTAATTCCAACGAAATTGCAAAACAGCTCGGTATAAACGTACTTGTGTTTAATTTCATTTAAATTTAAGTTGATAATCAATGGGACGGTCGACGGTGCACAGACACGTTGCCGATGCTTTTTGTTTCGAAATCGGATTTCCTTGTTTATCAGTGCGTTTGCCAAAAGGGATTTTCGATGAATTCTATCTCTCTCTTTCTCTCTCTTTCTCTCTCTCTCTCTCTCAATATTATTAATATTCCACTCGTATCACCGATATCTACCTGCACTTCGTATTTCGATGTGCTGCCAATCCCAAGCGTCACCTTTCAAAGTAATCGTTCCATCGAAGAAATTCTTATCAAGCAAAATACCTTGTAGATTTTTAACATGTCGAAGGTGAAGAGAAAGAGAGAGAAAGAGAGAGAAAGAGAGAGAGAGAGAGAGAGAGAGAGAGAGAGAGAGAGAGAGAGAGAGAAAGAGAGAGAGAAATTACACAAAGATACAAATAAATGTAATTAAATACATCAAAGAAAATAAAATATAAATTAAATAAAATATAGACAAGAAGGAATCAAGAATAGATTCAATTGGATTGGTAGTCGTGAGATATAATTATCTGGTAAGCACGAGTCATGCTTTAGAATCGTTGTTGTAGAAAACGATTTGAGAACCTTCGCTTTAAAGTCCCACTTATCGAGCGCCTAGTTGGTATGATAATGTAATAAAATAAATGGAGGCTACTGCTTCCGAGCGATATAGTCTCCTACCTTTTCCTTTTACTCTCTATCTTTCTCTTTCCCTCTCTCTTTCTCTCTCCCTCTCTTTGTCTCTCTTTCTTTCTCTTTCTCTTTCGCTCTTTCTTTCTCCATCGTTCGTTCTCTCCTACTTACACTCCTATACTCCTCCCTTTTTGTTCCGACCATCGAAGTTGCCTTCGGTGAGTTAGCTCCATCTCTTTTATTCCTTTTCACCCTCTCCGTCCCGTTGGTTTCTCCTTCTCTCTCTCTCCTTCTCCCCCCTCTCTCTCTCTCTCTCTCTCTCTGTCTCTACCTATCTATCTATCTATCTCTTTCTCTCCCTATCTCTATCTCTCTCTTTAGCTCGTCCCTCGCAGCAGGTCGTTCGAAGAGGTAGGGGAGGAAGATCGAAAAGGTAGAAGGGAATGGGGTTTACCTCGAAAGCGAAATACAACAAGTCCTACCGCCATTGCTGGATCACCGTTCGGTGGAAGTTTTGTCGCTTGTCGCGAGTAAAGCGGGAGGGTTGGAAACCCCCTATGCAACGAGTCATCCCCACTTCTCTTCAGAGGGCAACCGCCGTGCGGATCGTAGTTTAGAGGGAGTGAGAAAGATAGAGACGTCGAAAACTCCGCCCCTGCACCACAAGCTCGAGTCAATACTACCAGCGCCCTTCCGTCCCAGTTACCCTCGACCCCTTTCATCTTACTACCTCCCTCCACTTCTTCCCCATCGAAATTCGTTCCGCGTTGCGGCGGTTATCGGCATACCGATGTCTATGCTACGGTCAAACGCGGAAGCGAAGGATCGTTCGACGAGACGATTTTCTTTCTTTTTTTTTTCTGGTTTTGTAGAAAGAAAACTGAGAGAGAGAGAGAGAGAGAGAGACAGAGAGAGAGAGAGAGAGAGAGAGAGAGAGAGAGAGAGAGAGAGAGAGAGGGTGGGAGGGAGGGAGGGAGAGGGAGAGGGAGAGGGAGAGGGAGAGAGAAAATAAATAAGTCAAGTCTATACATATGGACTTATTTTTCTAATATAAATTAAATATATAACAAATATAAAATATTATAAAATCTTACAATACATATATAACTATATTTCCTTTACGTACATATTTCTCTATTTATATATATATATATATATATATATATATATACAACTTATATAAATATATATATATATATATTGTACACAATTTATATACAAATATACTTGCATACTACACATATGTACGTAAACAAAATCATCTGTATAAATTCACATACGTAAGTACAAGACACGTATTTATTTTATATTTAACTTCATTATTAATTAACAAAAAGAAATATGTAATTATACAAATAGGAAAAAATTGATCGAGGAGATCGACGAAAATTATCAATTCTTCTTCCGACGAAGAAACTTCCTGGACGGTTCCTGATCTCAAATATAAAAAACATTAAGCACACTCCCTCACACTCCCTCCCCCTCCCGTGCTCGCGTCAGGGTGTTTAACTCCCCGACTGCTTTGACAACTTAAGCAGGCCCTTAAACCTCGCTCAAGCCAGACGTAATTTATAAGCGAGCGAAGGGTAATTCCAGCGGGGATCGTCAAACTGCCATGTGGCAAACCCCCGTCAAGGGGAAGTCAGGGATTACATGGTGATAAATAAATATGTACTTTTATGCAACGAACCAACGTTACGCGGGGCGTAAGTACGAGCGAGTTACAACATTAGCCTTCGCGACGTCTTGCGTTGCTTTCGAGTTCCGAGGGGTTCGGACTCACCCTTCGCGATATAAAAATACAATCGGTAAATTCCAATAGGAATAACCCCCATAATATATTCCATCGATTTAATCAAAATTTGCCGATCGTTTAGCCGATTACACGATACACTGGGTATACCAAACAAACATGTACTTACTTACATATTCGCCCACTATTGCATCTCAATCATTTTATATTATTTCATATTTCTACTGTATATATTTATTTGAGCTTGTTCTTTCACAATATCTACTATTAATTTTTCTATTATTATCATTATAATGATTTTAAAGAAATAATCGTTGACAGTTTTGGAACACCCTGTATATGCATTATTAGGTTTTTCATTTGAAAGATAAATATGGTACTTACCTCGTTTCTGTTTTTTCTTTTTTTTTTTTTTATCCCTTAATATATTCAAGTTCGGCCAAAATGATGCATGCGTTATGAGATAAGTTAAAATTTGTAGATCTTTTAATCGCGTTTCTCTTTTATTACAAGTAATGACGTTATCGTTACATCGTTATGCATCGATCAAGTACGTACACTTTTACAATGAACAATATCACAACACGAAGTATAAACGTTGAAGCACGGCTGAACATACGTCTGTTTTATTTTTTTTTCCTTCCTCTCTTTTTTCTTTTTTTTTTTCTTTTTTTTTTTTCTCCTAACTTTACACCATCGAGGTAACTACTATATATCTATTTTTGGACATTCGTAGCGATGTATGTTAGTACGTGTAATATGTACGTCGTGCTTCTTTTGGAAGCCTCGTGAATCTTCCTCGTTCCGTATAACGAATAAATTAAAGATTATATTCGAAAAAGAAAAAAAATGTTAAAGATAAAAAGGGAAGAAATAAAAAATAAAAAAAATAAAGAATAAACGAAATGAGAAGACGAAGTTCAAATCGCTATCTTCTTTTCTCTCTCATACTCGACAACAATATACGTGATGTGTGTGCGTATACGTGTATGTGTGTCTCACTGCTGTCAGTATGTATGTGTATGTGAATCTCCTCGGAAATAATCTGTTCGACATGTTCGAACCTATGGTTCGATAAACATCTCCTATATAATAAATAAATACACATATTTTTATACACTCATATTGCGACCGCCACAAACAACGATCTTCTCGCTTTCCTCTTATTCTATTCCATTTTCATTTTCTCGCTTTCTCTTTTTAGATGCCGTTTCTTTCGTAGTATCGAAACAAGGTGCTACTTTCCGTATAACGATTCTCACCAAGTTCTCTCATCAAAATCCTCGTCCCCTCTCCCACCTTTTTTAGGCCATTTCATTTCTTCTTGCTCTTTCCAAAACTTTCGTTTCTTTGTAAAACGAAATGTTTGCCAGATATTTTCTTTTTGTTACGTAAAACATTTTCGTCGTCGTTGATCGTCGATCGTCGATCGTCGTCGATGATGGTGATTAGTTTTTATACATGTCGCAAAGCACTTTTTCCATGGGCGTATTACCGATGGTTCTGTGGAAATATATTAATTCTACTCTTGCTGCAGGTACTGCTCTCAGCAAGGGTAAAAGAAGTAGAAGTCTGCCGAAACGTGCCGGACTTCCTGGTTGTTGGGCTCTCGCGTGTTGTCCTAACATCACTTGAGCCTGATCTTGAAGATTTTCGATCTGACTGGAATCCTTCAGTCCACGAGTTTCTACGAGAAATGATAAGAAAGAATTTTCGAAAATAAATTCGAAAAAAGAAATTATTACGAATGCGTAAGAAAATTAAATGAACGATAACGTCTTAATCGTGGCTTGATACGGTCTTAATTCTTACAAGATAATTCTTTTTTATACGTGTCACAGTTTCAATCATCGATCGACGTTTATATTTTACAAAAGCTAACGTCAAAACAAATTTTAGAACGAGAACGACAAGAACGATGAATTGTACGAATTTCACGAGAATTCTTTGTCGGCGGAGGACACTTAAAATGACAAAACACGTTTGGCATGCGTATCTGATAAACAATGTACTAAAGAAAAGAGAAAAGAGAAAAGAGAAAAGAGAACAGAGAAAAGAGAAAAGAGAAAAAAAAACATTCTCGTTTTACCTGGTCGAAAAAGTACGATGGCTTTCATGCAGGCAAACTCCGCTGGATCAACCATAACAGATTTGTACCTTTGCAAGGTATCGTGAAGGTGTCTTACATCAGCCGCAACTTGACTCGGTTTCCCAGTGGTGTTCTGCAGATGAAGTCCCGAATGTGGATGTTGATGAGGCGAAAGAGTTAACGCCGTCAATTCGGGAGCACTGAAGAGAGGTGAGGATTCGAGAGGTAGACACCATTGGACTGCATTTAGAAGGAAGAGCTCTGACCAGGCCTCCTCCAGTAAGATCACCTGAACGGATTGCGTGATTGCACGAGACAAGCGATGACAAGAATCCTCTGTTTTTTGTTTCGGCTCGAGTTTTCGCTCGGATTTATATATACACAATATATATATCTTTTATCATGGCTGTATTAATAGGTAGTACCTGATCTCTGAAGGGTAAACTCGCGAAGGAAGGAAGATTCTTCGCCCATTTAACAGCCATGAAGAGTAATCTTGCACTTGTCTCGTAGACGGTCTCAGCACTGGCCGGAGAATATAGAGAGGGTATGACAGGTGGAAGTTGAGTGCATCCACTTCTCTGAGGTGTCAATGGTTCCTCGTTCGTTACGTCTATGCTGTCCTCGGAAGCATTACCTATCCGAATTATTGGCCAACTTTATTTTACGAATTTCTTAGATATAGATCTTTTTGTCGGACAAGACGTTTCTATCGAAAAATAGTTGTAACGTCTTGATCAGATTAACAAGAGCCGATACTGGGCTTACCATCTTCGGTCTCTTGTCTGGGAGGAGTCGTCGTGGTCGTTGAATTCGTCGTTGGTGCGATCGAAGGTAAAGGTAATGGTGTCGTGTATCTTGCCATTGCAAGAGATACCGGTGGTCTAGAAATTAAAGCGATAAACGATTTTATTTTTTTCATCGGCCAATTGGTATCGCTATAATGTCTTCTTCCGTTCATATCGCGTTTATGTATATCGCTCGATTCGCGTTAAAAGAGGAAGGATATCGAAATGATAAGAAAATCGACAGTTTCACGGCGGTGATCTGACGAATTTTGTTTGCGTACTGTGTCGACCGCCGTCTCTCGCCGTAATTTCGTTTTCGTCGATCTTTCGGGGTGGGTCAAGCGAGATAAACTCGTGCCAAACTCGCGAATTTATTTTTCTTTTTCTCTTGCCCTCTTAATAATACCCCGTTTTTATTTTCTTATTTTCTTTTACCTCAAACGTCCAAGAAAGATTTATTCGATTCTCCAAGCTTATGGTACGGATGACGTTGGCCGTCGGATCAGAGAAAGGCGCACGGTCGAAGTCCCGATAGTGATAACGGAGGTTAGACGTTACAACTCCTTTGTATTTTATATCATTAATTATTACTACATCGTTATTTTTCTTGTTGAACGAGAACGAAGAGAAACACGTAGAATATTCCTTTTAATTTTCCTTCGAGTCACATTTGCAATTATTAGATGTATAATTTGAAAGTATTTGATAAATGATGAAAATTAGAATCGTAGGAACATTGAGAATCTGTTAAAAAATGTCTGTTGAATACGATATGACAGAAAAGTTAACCCTATGATTAGTTTTCTATTCAATTATTAAAGATTATTTAGTATCAATGAAATGGACGTGAAAGAGAGAAACGACGATAAACGAAATATTATTGACAGATGAATTATATCGATTTTAGCATCCTGGAAATATTGGAAGAAGTGACTTGAGAAACTTGACGGCACTTGTGTTGTCGTAAAAGTCACATAGATGGTTGAGATGAGTGGGACGTTGTCGTCGTCGCCACAGCCGACGGCGACGACGTCTCATCGTAAGCATAAAAACGGTGAAATTTCGTCGACTATGATAAGCACGAACGAGATGATCTTACCAACCGGAAAGGATTTCACCGCTTGTTACATGGAACTCTGCAAGAAGTATCATCTGAGACCTTTACCGGTGATCTGCGTGACATTACCCTATAACTTGGACTTTACGACCGATCGCGTTAAGATGGAGGACTGGAGACCTATTCTGAACGCCTTGTCGCTTGATCGTAGCCTCAGGTCTCGTTACACTTTATCTTTACATCATTCTCTACACGACGAATAATCCGTATCAGTGATATCCTATCGTAGACTCGTAAATTTCTAGTTAATTTCTAGTTAAAGGAATAATAATTATAATAAGTTAATCGAAGATCCAGATAGTTTCTCGTCAATTATCGAACGGTAATTTCTTTTCATTCAGATCGATCAGCATACGTAGTAGATATCAATATCGCAAACCGTCGGAAGTTGGCAACGTGAGTTTCGAAGATAAAGTTCGATCGAAAGGTCCTGGTGCATTAACGCAATGTCTTCTGGAATGGCTATCCCATAGCATCGGGCAATGCGTGAGGAACTCGTACAGTTTGACTCGTCTGGAGCTAGAGGGTATACCCTTTCCGACGGACTGTCTGGCGGTCTTGTGCGTCGGCCTCGCTGGCACGGAAACGCTCGAACATCTTTCCTTTCAACGTTGTTACATCGGCGATGCTGGCTGTGAACTCGTCTGTCGTGCGATAACCGACGTACGGACGATCAGATCGTTGAATTTGAGCGATTGCGATCTTACGTCCAGGTTAGACGAGACTTGAGACCATAATCTATCATATTCACATAAGTCGTTTCTATTGATTACGTTAGTTTATTTATAATATCCTTTATAAACAGCGTTATGCAATAACGTAACGGGTTTTAATCTTTCTCGTCTTGTTAATATCTCGTTATTGTTATATATGCCTTATGTCATTTTCATGACGAACCATTCGATCGATTTTCACTCGACGGTATCGTATTAATTCGAATTAAAATTCAACGTAAGATGCGGCACGGTTCTAGCCACCACCTTATCAAGGCAAGAATTATCGCTTTATCACGACACCTGGAAACAATCCCTGAGATATCGAGAGCCAAATATCGAAGCGATGCCTGGTCTACGCCGATTGACTCTCAGCGATAATCCTCGCTTGGGTGACTCCGTCGTATTGAAGATAATCGAAGCTATTAGAGATAGTCTATGGTTGAAGGCGGTCGACCTTCGGCATTGTGGCCTAACCGATCAGATAGGTGACGATCTTATCAGACTCCTGGAGCAGAATTCTTCTCTGACGGTTCTCGACGTACGACAGAATCCAAACATGAACGAAAATCTAATCGGTGAGATTTTACGACGTTTAGATGGTAAGGAAAATGGCGAGTACGGCTGGTTGAATTCGTCACGAAGAGATAGGAAGATATCTTCGATGAATCTTCAAATGAAGAGTAATAACAAGAAGAGTAACAAGGAGAACGAGGTCAATGGTGCGTACGGGAAAAAAAATCAAAGAGAAGAAAGTTCGGTTTCGAATCCCGTTAACAGGTCGAAAATTTTAACTCCTTTCGTGAAAACGCGAAAAGTGAATTATCAAAAGACGGAACGGAATGGAGCCGTGACACAGCCGTCCGATAAACCTTCCTTGCATCTAGATCTTCAGTCACGAATAAAACCGATCGTTGAGACGACGAATTCGCTCGAGGTAAGTGAATCGAGCGTTCGATACTCGGAGAAAATCGATTTGGAGAAAAAGAACGAAGAGAGAGAAGAGATCACGGCAATGATGAGAGAATTGATGCTGGCAAGAACGACTAACAATCATTTGTTGGAGGAAAGCAAACGTCAAGATCTTTTGATCGCACATGAAAAAGCAAAGCGTGAAATAGCCGAGACGAAACTGAGAGCGATGAGTGGCGACTTAGCCGACTTAGAAAATATATTGAGAGAGAAGGATCGAGAGACCGACGGTTTCTTATTGGTCAGTCAACGATCGTTGAACGACATTTGTGCTTCGTTCGATAGATTGGTAGAATTATTGGAGAGTCTAACTAGAAATACGAGGTTCGATAAAAAGAATTCAGAGGAGGGTCTTTTGGTTAGCAAGGACGTGAAACATCGCGTTGACACTGTCGTTAGAAAGACGAAGTCCGAGAATCTAGGACGAGGATACGTCGTTGATATCGAGGACGAAGAACAGGAAGAAGAAATAATGGAGGAAGAAAATGAACTGGTCGTTGAATCATCTAGGTTAGTCTCTCTGTCTCTTCGAATACCATATATAATTCTATTTATAAATCTTATGTCGATAGATTCGACAAGATTCAGAAGTTCGTAAAATCCGAAGGAGATGTAAGGAGGAAGCTACCTTCGCCAGTTACACCGGTACGAGTTGAAAGAAATATCGGCGACAATCCAGACGTAGTCGGACCTTCCTTGAAGAGTTGTGTTCTTGATCGTTTTGATGCTGGGGACAAATGTAACGTGTCTTCCGTGGACAGAGCAAGAAACATTTTCCTTCGTTTCGTCAACGGCGAAGTCGAAGGGAACTTTTTAATCGCCTGATAAAGAATCTATTTGAAATATCTATTAGCAAATGGAAAAGCAGTTAAGATTAGAGGTCGTTTGTATATCCACGTTTTTCTTAAGCTCTGTGATTGTACATGAAATAGATATCGTTTATCATTTTGCAATGGAAAGTTCACAAACGGTTCTTAGTAAAGAAAAGAGAGAAGATGCGATCGGGAACGTCGTCGTTTATCGCTTTTAACGTTCACCCCTTGGCACTCTATGGATTTTCCATTACTTCCGGCCTGGGTCGCCGGTTACTTGAAAAACGCCTATGCACGGGCTACCGGTCAAAGGTAATTTTTCATGATAGATCACGCTCGGCGTGGCGTGTCGCGAGCGATCTTGTTCGCAACGTGAATGGTGAAAGGTAAGTCGTTGCGCAGCACAAGATCAAACGTTCCAGCAACGTCGTCCGGTGTGTGCTCCTCTTTCTTCCTCTCTCTTGCTCTCTCTCTCTCTCTCTCTCTCGTTCTCTCTCTCTCTCTCTCTCTCTCTCTCTCTTTCTTTCTCTCTCTCTTTATCTCTCGACGTATCGTCGATTATCGATCACCGTCGTCCTCGCTTTTACGCGTACGAAGCCTTTAAACGAGACCTCGTTTGCGTCACGGTAATAAACGGTTCGATGCTGTTATGCTTTCCATTCTGTTCCTCGTCGAGCGATCGTATAGAAACGGTAAAGATTAGAAATACGACGATTAGAAGTTTAAGGACTTACCCGAAAACACCAACCGCTACTGCAGCCTCGCGAAGTGCCCTTTCTTGATCCATCTCGACCAGTGCCTCCGGTCTTATAGTCGCTGTGTTTCTAGGTTGTCTTTCATTCTGAACAGCTGAAACGAAAAATATTATTTCCTTTACTCTCTCGAATTTTATTTTGTAAATTCGATGAGTTTGATTTTCAAGCACGATGGGTGGCGAACTCATTGAGAGGTAATTGAAATATTACGATGATTTCGCTTCGTTGCTTCTCGGCAGATTAATCAGGGAACAAACGCGCTCCGCCTTCAACGGCCAACCCCTGTCTCCCTCTCTCTCTCTCTCTCTCTCTCTCTCTCTCTGTATCTATCCCTCATCTCTATCTCTTGTTCGCGTCTCGTCAAATTCACGTAACTCACGGTTATGTCATGCGAACATTGTGCGTTTGACAAGCACGGAGTTTAACGGACACGCAGAAATCAGCTACGTTATTGTTTGCCTGTATATTCGCCGTTAGGTAACTCCCATTCTACGAGCGTGGTATTCTCATCGGCGATCGATTCGTACGTTTCCACCACCCGATATTCTCCAAAGAGAATACTCTTCTCTCGTTTCTCCTCTTTTTTTTTTCATGGTTTTTTATTTTCTTGGAGGTCACTTTTAAAAATGATACGAGAGAACAAGGAGCATTTATTACGATAGATAGACAGGTAGACAGATAGATAGGTAGGTAGATAGTTAGATAGATAAATAAATAGATAGATAGATAGATAGAAACAGAGAGAAATATGTCTCATCGTTAGTTATAGCAGTAGGAATTATTTAATTGTTATATTACGATATATTCTATATACAAAATACTGTACGTGGTATTTCGGTATTGATCAAATCGTCGTCTATAATTACATAATTAATTTAAAACTGATCTACCATCGTCACCCGCAAACTTCACCCTCGCGATCTCTAGCTAGCAGAGATAGAAAAAACAAGAGAATGAGACATAGAGACCGAGCGATCGGCTGTAAAAGAAGGCGTGTTTGGAAAAACATGGCAAAGAAACAAACGAGACAGTCTGTGTTCTCACAGACGAACGATTCGGCAACGACACGCGACACCTCGTGCGGCCAAATTACTTTCCGCGTCGTTCTTAACGCGCTCGTTTCGCGAATATATTCAAATGAGCGCGCTTTGATCTTCGTAGTCATTCGATCGTCACGAAAACGATGTGTCATCCCGTTTGTAAGAAAAAGAGAGAGAGAGAGAGAGAGAGAGAAGCGACACGATCGAAAAGGACACAAGCTGGTAGTGTAAAAATTTAACGAGCGTCGAAGGGCCTGCGATACCTCGTCGAAACTCGTATCGCGTAAAGAGGACTGACTGAGTGAATCCCTGGAAGGGACAAAGTCGAAACGCAAAGAAAAAGGTCCGCTAAAAAAAGATTGCAAAAAAAAAATGAGAGAAAGAGAGAGATAGAAAGCAAGATTCTCGTGAACACGCGGCGTTAAGCTTTAATGGAGCCACGATAAGGGCACTCAGTGGCGCGTAATGCTCGAGTAGAAGCATTTTTCTAGGCTGCGGAGAATGAGTGGAGTACAGGAAGGTGGGCATCCTTTTAAACCGTGCCACGGTTGTGCAGTAATTTCGTAATAATAAAAAAGCGTGTCGGCTCGCTTTACTTTCGTCGCGTTGCTGCCTGCTGAGCGGCTTAATAGGGTCCCTCTTGTCTCTTGCCGAGCCTTTTCCTCGTCGTCCTTCATTCTCTCTCTCTCTCTCTCTCTCTCTCTCTCTCTCTTTCTCTCTGTCACACGTTCTCTCTCATTCCCTTTTTTCTATCCTTTTCTCTCCGTTTTGACTCCCATCTTTTTTCTGAACCACGCTATCCTCCATTCGAAGAGATAAACGCTCGTCGCCCTTTACCCTACGGCATTTCTCTCTCTCTCTCTCTCTCTCTCTCTATATCTCTCTCTATATCTCTCTCTTTCTTTCTATCTTGTGCTTTTCTCGCACGTACGTAGATAGAAGTGTAATAATTGCAAATGGATGGGAATCGTAGCGGGTGGCTGAAGGACGGGAGTCGAAGGACTCAGATTTCCGCATGCACATCGCACGAAGTACCGCCTGCTTGCATACGTTTATTTCCTCCAATTAACCCTTCGGGCCGTTCGAGAGCCACGCGACCATCGTTAACGACTGTAGTGTTTACGATGGCAAAGGACGACCGCGACACCGGCAACGGAGTTTTGTCTAATGGTGGTAGTAGTGGTTATCCTGGTAGTTGTGGCGAACCACAGGAACGAGCTTTCTACGGCAAACTATCCTTCTTCTTCTATTTCGCGATACTTGCGTCATTCCTTCTAATGAGATGAACGATATGAGAATTATTCGAACGAACGTTGGATTTGAGATTGATAAGTAATACGAAATTTTAGATTTTCGTCGATTATAATGAACTGTTTCTTTTTCTTTCTTTTCTTTTCTTTTTTTTTTTCCTTTTTTTAATACTTCTACAAATATATTTTTAGACAGAAGGTGACGTAAAAAGATTTCTTAATGGTGCGATAATTTGCGTGGGCACGGTATAGAAGAATTGTCAATTAACCAATTATCACATTAACAATTAACAATTAACAAATTATCAGGATTAATAGAAAATCGATATTTATTGATTGATTGATTTAAATGAAAGCTGACGGTGTCAATTCGTACGTCCTTGAAACAAGATAAAATTCTACGAGAAGTCTATAAACTAGTATCGAGTGAACGATACTGGAATCTAAGATTAACCTGTTCGGAGAGAGCGAGAATCGCAATAATTCTCGTTAAACTCGTACGAAACGACGGCGTTGACGTCGACGACGAAGTTCTGCTGCGTCGATTCGATCCAATTCTACCTTACGACGTCGACGTCGAGTTCGGCAATAAGAAAGTTAGCGGTAAGGCGAAACGAGATTGCACGAGGAGGACGAGGGGAAAAAGGAAAAGAATATAGAGAGGGGTGTGAGAGGGAAAAGGAGAAAGAGCGAAACGAGGGAGGAAGAGCGAGAGAGAGAGAGAGAGAGACAGAGAAAGAAGCGAAAGAAGAGAAGCAGGTGCTGCCGTGTCTCGTCGAGAGGCATTAAGAGTTGAATCGAACGATTCTAGAAGCATCGGCATACTCTTCCTTCACCTCCTCCTCCTCCCCCATCTCAACCACCCTCATCCCTCCTTCCGTTTCCTCCAACACTTTCTCCTCATTCCCTTCGTTTATTCTCATCTTTTACTATCTACAACCAAACCGTTGGTTGGTCCCCACTCTTTCTATCTCGCGAAACGCGTTCTCTCCGTTCTCATCCAGTTATTTATGTCGCGAACATAAAGGGCCCTCCTCCATCGAATTTCCTGATCGCAATACACAGGGGACGTCTACTCTGATTGATTCGAGAACGGATTATCCAAAGGTATCGTTTCGGTAGTCTCCCACCGAGCGATCGACTTCTATCGTTTCTTTCGATACGATTCCCTGGCAAAACGATATTCCCGATTACTTAATTTTTTAATTCGATCATTTTCAACTTACCGTCTTTGTTCATTCCCATTTGCATGCATTTTTTTAGGCGACACGCTTGGCATTGGTTTCTGTGTGCCTTGTCCACGACGCATCTTCCCGTTCCAGCCTGACATCTGTAACAAAAAGAAATAGTTTTGTAATACCGTGTTTTCGCGGTGTTCGAAATGATGAAAAATTGTTTCATCGATTTTGCCGAATAAGATCGTAGAGTCGAATGGAGATAGATCGAGAGTTTTTGGCTGTTACTATTAGAGAGCAAGACGATAAACTCCTGGGCTCGCTCGTCGAAAATCCAGGCTGCGCACTCGGGAGATGGCGTTAAATTCGATTACTTTCATTGTTGAGCTAACCCGGTTATCCCTTGGAGCGGAGTAACGTAAAGAGCCGACCAACCGGGGGTCACGTACCTTCTTCTTATCCCCCTTAATCTCGTCCAATCCCGCGGTAGCGCCGGTACACTTCGTTCTTCGCGAGCCTCCAGAAGGGACCAAGTCTTCTTTCCTTTATTCTTTCGCTTTTCTTAGTGCAAGAAAAAGTCGAATCGCGTTTCTATCGAATTCGATCACCGATCAGAATATTACGATTCTAGTTTGAACAGACAGACGGACAGATAGACAGACAGACCGATGAAGACGGACAGAGATGGAAAGAGATGCGATAGAAAGAAAGAGATAGAAAAGAAGAAGAAAGAGAGAGAGAGAGAGAGAGAGAGAAAGATGAAGAAAGTTCAAAAGGATTAACAGTAGGGTAACAGCGTTGATCAATTTAGTTGTAATTGTTAGCACGATTTTAACTGACGTCAGTCAGAAGGAGCTGAGAATCGGGCGAAACAAACAACGAACGGGCTAGGTCGATTGGGTGACGGAGAAGGAGGATGGAGCTTGAGATATCCGGTCGGTCGACCATCCTGACCCGAGGCGATTGGAACGCGACGAGAACGGATCCAAAGCGACCGGGCATCGAAGGGTGGCTGCGTGCCGTGCCAGCGGGTGGCGTCGCACAAATTGATTTGCGTTCACACCCCGTCGGAGCTCGAACACACACGAACTCTCGCACACTCGCGGTAGGACACACTCTTGGACTGGGCACATGCGATGGGGGACACCCAGGAGAGAAAGAGAGAGAAAGAGAGAGAGAGAGAGAGAGAGAGAGAGAGAGAGAGATAGAACGAACGGACTCCTCTTCCTTTCCATTCACCCTTCAGAACCACATCACGCATTTATTTACCCGACTCTTCTTCCTCGACCCTCTTTTCCTCTCTCTCTCTCTCTTTCTCTATCTTTCTCTCTTTCTCATACTTCTTCGATCGAGCGGAATCTTTGCACGTGCTTCGACGGTCATTCTTTCTCTCTCCCAAGAGAGATTTTAACATTGGAGAAAATTATCCTTCTTTTTTACAATCTCGATAGTAGTCCTTAAAATCGAGATATGTCACGTAAAAGAGTTTCCTATTAACGAGTTAAGAGATTTCGAATCTTATCCGATCGAGGATGCGTTTAATTTTATTCGGGAATTGATAGGATCGGCCGGTCAAAGTAGTGTCGAGCTTACGGTTAATCCGTCGATTGTGGTCGGCGCGACGTCGGGACGCATCTGTCGCAACTCTCTTTCTCTCTCTCTCTCTTTCTTTATCTCTCTCTCTCTCTCTCTCTCTCTCTCTCTCTTTTTCTTTCTCTCACCGGAGCTAGCGAACCCCTGCACTTTTCCCCTTACCGAGTAATTGGTTATCTGTGCGAAGGCTCTTCGGTCTTTACCGCGTTACGACCATCTGACAGGAACGGATACTGGGAGAATAAAAAAAGGTGAACGGCGTTACGATGACCTCAAAAAGGATCGATTAAAACGTACTTGTCCAAGAAGAGCGAGGGATCGACGACCGGCTTCTCTTCGTTCTCTCGTAGCGTTCACGAACTCATCAAAAGGCCGGCTCGATATTGTTGTTTTATTGTAACAGGTGTTAGAGAAATACAGACGTAATTGTTTTCCTTATGACCGTAGATACATCGCTCGTACCGCTTTCGTTTCGATGATTGAAATATTTGCTTTACGATTCGGTCGGTGTTTGCTAACTTGTTTGTTCAGCGGTATTTGGTGAAAACACTTGGCAAAGGTTATGATCGCCGAGTTAGCTTCTTTCTTATCGATGAACGTTCGATCTGTTTTCTAAACCGTATATATTATTACGTGTTGCAATATTTTGTCAATATGTCTTTCGATCCATGGGTCTTTTTAAATTGATTCGTAATTTATTTATATTTAAATCAACATTTCTGTACATCTGTAAAAGCTTACTTTGTAGATGAAAAGATGTGAAAGATAAAAGAAGGAAAAAAGAAAGAGGGAGAGAGAGAAAGAGAAAGAGAGAAAAAGATAGATAGAGAGAGAGAGAGAGAGAAGAGGATATCATGGGTTAATAGTTTATATACCGAGTATCCTTGGCAAGGATATGACACTCCTTGTAAAGCTAAAACGGCGAAGAGAAGCGGGGAGTGGATCGAGGGTGGTAACGTAAAGAGGATCGTGAACGTAGCAGACACCGATTCTGAGTTGAGAGGGATTCGATGGAGATGGATCGCCGTTCCCAAGGGATGCTAATAGTTCCTCGAACGGCCCGCGGAGCTTTGCCACTGGCTCGATTGCGCGTATACGGGTTAGCTACGATGGGCCCTTGTGTTGGTCGAGCTCGAACATTATGCCGTTCTGCATTGTTGCCCGGTATTACGATGAGCCCACTCGACTCGAGCCACATGGCGCCACCCGACTATAACCTTCCACTTTCCCGCTTGATCCTAGTACTCAAAGATATCTCTCTTCTATCTATATTTTCGTTTTCAACAAGAGACAATTTTACAATGGTTAAGAAACTCTATAAAGAAGACGTTTATATGTCGTCTTTTTACATTGGACCTACGTGAAATAGCGAAAGTTCGTTGACGGATCGTTTAGTTTTCTAACGAAAAATCAAGGGAGTCGAGATTTTTTAAAGAGACTCACCTGTATATCAGTTTACGTCTGACGCTTCTTTTGAAGAATCCACTGCAACCATTACACGCGAGAATCCCATAATGTTTCCCAGAACTGGTATCGCCACAGACGACGCATATCAGGCCAAGACTTCGAGGTGTCTTGCTACTGTGTTGCGATTGTTGTTGCTGCTGTTGTTGTTGCTGTTGTTGTTGCTGTTGTTGTTGTTGATGCTGTTGTTGAACTTGACTCAAGAGATGGGGATGACCGTTACCGATTGCCGTAAGATACGGAGATCTTGCGAGAGGAAAATCTGTTGGCATTCCTCTGCAAAGTGGTACAGGACATTCTTGTACCGGCCTCGAGGCGTAAGGGTCATGACTGGATGTCGAACCTGTCGCACCTAAAGGACTGTAACGTTCCGGTAATCCAGGAGATATCACACTACTCTCACCCGAATCTGTAACAAATTATCATACGAAATACTAAATCGATGAAATCTTTTTTTTTTTCTCGAATGAAAATTTCAACAAGACGTTTATCTATCTCTTTAAACGTATTATTCTACCTTTTGTTAACACCAACGTTCACGTATTATTTATTAATTTACTTTCGATATAACCAGACTTTGCACAATTGTCGAAACGCTGATTTAACGAAGGAAAGAGAAAAGAAAAAAATGTAGGAAGAAAATGTTGACGCAGCGTATTTTCGGATTCAGGTTTATTCTCTCCGGAACATAAATAAAAATTTGATTTTCTTTCTTATCGCAATTCTTTTCTTTTCACGTGTAACATTAGTCACGCGTTAAAGAGCAAGGAAAGATGAACGAAACGATGTATCGTATATTTTCGTACGAAAAATTTCTCCAATTTTTCTTGTCTTTTCGTTTTTTATTTATTTATTTTCTTTTTTTTTTTTTATTATATTTTCTCTTAAAATCGCTTCGATTATCGAAGACCACGACGAAAGGATTTACGATTAGGGATGAGACTTCTAGCTGGGCTCTCAAACGATTCGTTCGATTTGATCGGTCCTACTGTCGTACCAAGCTAATCCTAGAAATCTCTTTCGCGTGTTCCGATATCCAAGCGACCCCAACTGCAAGGATGTGAAAGAGAAACTGCCCTGACCTCCCCTCTTCCTCCTAACCCCCAGCCCCTTCCCACTTTCTGCACCTCCTACCGATGCTCTCCACCCTTGATTGATTCTCACGAAGGAGGGTCCGTAAACAGAACGATCGCATATAAAATAATTGCGCGCTCTTCGAACTTAATACGATAACGTTATGGATCGCCACGTAGAATTTACAAGTTATTCTTTGATGACTGGATGTTGATAACGTATACATAAGTATATATTTACTTAGTTTATTGAACGTATTCAAGGATCTTAAAACACGAGGAAAAAATAGAATACGAATCTTGTTTTCTTTTCTTTCCTTTTTCTTTTTTTTTTTTTTTTTTATTATACGAAGCTTATAATACAAGAACTTTCTTTGAAAGCGCGTTCAACATGCGTCTTATTAAAAAGAAGAACATTCGAGGTTATTTAAAATCGTTCAAACATTGAATACGCGGGCAGCACCCTTTGTTTCAAAGTTATTATACGATGAAATACGATCGGAATTAGTCCTCAAAAAATTACCGACATGGATCTTTTCCTCTATCGAAGAAGAAGTCGTCCGTGTTTCTTTTTATTTCCCTTTGGGAGACAACACCGTTTCGTCTTCGATTCCCCTTAAGGATTACGACCAGGGATCGTAGAGGCAAACAGTATTTACATCGAGAAATGAGTTTTGAAAAAGCTCAGAAAGTAAAGAGATTTCTTTGGCATAAATATTTATATTGTTTCCTTCTTGTTCCTCTTTTTAAGGAAGGGTCGTAAAGGAATCTTTGAGAGAAATGGAAGATCCCTGACAAAGCCGTTGATTAAATATTGCCAATTAATAAATAGATTAAAAGGGCACTTGTTGTAATACCATTGCTAACAAAGCAGACCTAATAAAACGAAAAAGTAGTAAAACGAAATGCGATTTTTCACTCGATTCTATTAGTCACGGCCGCGACTCTATCGTAGAAATCGTATTTGTCGATCGAACGCTCGTTCGGATTGCTCGTTAAATGCCATGGGGTCGAAAGCATTCATGACGAGAGGAAAAAAAGAGAGAGAAAAAAAGGGAAAGAAAGAAAATTATCAGTCACCCTTTTTCATATATATATATATATCCCCTTGACGTTATTTTTTACGAAGGAACTACATATCTACTATCATCTACCTACTTACTTACCTATCTACCTACCTACCTACTAACCAAATTAAAAAAATACTATATTAATCTCTGAAAATGGAACTAGCTCCGATAAAAAGGTTCGAACCCGAAGGGTTCTATACACCTTCCGTCTTCGAAGTTACCCTTTCAACCGGCCGACGAGTTTAACCATGAAAATATTCTGAGAGTTTCAGCGTGAAAAGCATCGGAGCGTCCCTCGAAATATACCACCGTTTGCCGATCTCTCTCTCTCTCTCTCTCTCTCTCTCTCTCTCTCTCTCTCTCTCTCCTCCCTCTCTCTCTCAACCGCTCGAGTATCCAACGATGATCCCGTAATACGAGGGACGCAGGTGGCGCCTCGCCATCCGCCAGCATTGATATGCTAATGAAATTTGACGCCCCTGCTGTCGCCTCTCTCTCTCTCTCATCTCTCTCTTTCTATCTATCTATCTATCTATCTATCTATCTATCTATCTATCTATCTATCTATCTATCTATCTATCTATCTATCTATCTATCTATCTATCTATCTATCTATCTATCTATCTATCTATCTATCTATCTCTTTCTCTCTCTCTTTCTCATTCTCTACGCATCGTATACATATACATGTTTTCTCTATGTCCGTGTTACCTATCCGTTCTCTCTCTCTCTCTCTCTCTCTCTCTCTCTTCCTCTCTCCCTCATCGTAGATTTCAATTCTGAGGCTTCGAGATGTCGAGACACTTTCTTCTTTCTCGTTTAACCCCGCACATTCGACGAGGCTTGGCATCGTGTCGTGCATTCCGCCAGGCCATACCGAAATTTCATTACTCTAATGGCCTAACGATGTTGCCCCTGTCCTATTGTGTATACACATATACACAGACGTAATCACACCCATACAACCGTATACGCAAGAATCCTCATTGTGCGAGGATCGTTCCTGTATTATTGTTTTCGATGCGTGTGCATCGTACCTACGCATTGGATTTAACTGATAACGACATTATGAGAGCTTTCGGAAGCATCGAATCAAAGGAATAATCGTGCGAGCGTACGTCGTGAATGTTACGTGTGACACGAGCGTGATCGCTCGTAGATTGATTTTATCGAACGCGAGAGTCTATCTTTACTCTCTCACAGTGAATGGATCTATTCGATAGAAATCCGATTATATACGATGCCCGTGCGATAGTCATTTTATCGTTCTTTAAAAGTTCTTTTTTTATTAGGCTCGACGTACAAATAGTAGATGACAACATGACTTTTCTTCTCTCTCGTTTAATTAATTACCACGATCGTGACGCGTACCTACGACAGAGAGAAAGAGAGAGAAAAAGAGAGAGAAAGGAATAAACACGTCATTTAATTACCTCGGTTGCTGTAAACTACGTTACTCGCGTAGTTTTTTGCCCATTTCGTGACTTCGTCTAAGGGAAATTTCATTTCTGATGATTTACATGCATTCTCTCTCTCTCTCTCTCTCTCTCTCTCTCTCTTTCTCTGTCTCTCTCTTTAATATTCCTTTACGTTTCGAAAAAAGCCAAAAAAGAAAAGAAAGGACAAGATAGCCAAAGTAATATCGTTTGTTAACGCTCACCGTGACGGATGCTGAGTGGACTTGCAGGACTTCGAGGATGCTCAGAACCCGTTTCGTTTTGTGATTGCTGTTGCTGATGCTGCAGATCGGCAGAAGTACCAACGGTCGTTGCTCCGTTCATGATGTTTTCTCGATGATCATCGAATCTCACCAGCGGAACTTCACCTAAAACGTAACGAGATAAGAAATAGAAAAGTCTCGAAATTATGAATCTCTTTTAAGATATTCAATCTCATAACGTAATATATACACATTGAAATTGTGCAATCGAACGATTTAGACATCTAAAGGGCATTGCGTTATAGCATTATTTTTATAACATAAATTTTTTTTGATCGCGCTATTGATAACATAACGTTTGATAAGTTCTCAATCTTGAAAATTTCATTGTCCCGAAACTATCTTTTTACAATATCAAATACATCACATGAACACATAGGTAGCATTCTCCATTACGTATTACGAGTATTTACAGGTATTATTAAAACGTATCACGTTATTTCTACGACACAAATTTTCACTATTTTTTCACATTTTCTCTTTTTTCACAAACAAATTCATCGTCGAATTATCACTTTTACAACAATCATCATTCTCGCGTAGTATTTCAACTGATTTTTTTCTTCTCTTCGTAGATTGATTTTCGATAACCGATGAGCAATAAGAAAGAAAAAAAAAATAGAATAAAGAATCTTGATAGATATAGAAAAAGTAAATGAATGTACTCACCAAGTCCCGGCTCGCCGAGAAAATCTCTGATCCTTTCCGTGATTCTTCCGTTTTTTTACCCCTTATAATTCAATTTAACACTCGTTCAACACACGATTTAACGACAACGAGATACTCTTATCGTGTTTATATGCAACGAAGGAGCAAAGTGAACCGATTGCAGCGAATGTCCGTTAAGATGTGAAGCAAAGTTCGCAAACGATCGTAAGAGAACACAGAAATGGAAGAAGAACGACAAAGAGAAGGAGGAGGAGTAGGAGGACGTAGATAGTTAAGAAAGAGGAGAAAAGATAGAAGAAATGGAAGAAGAGGGAAGAGTGAGAAGGAGAGATTAGGAAAGAACAGCGAAGCTAACGACGAGCAGAGCAAGCGAGTCTCGAACTAAGTTCTCCCGACGACTAACAAGAGGACGAGACTCGCATCTCTCGTGTCTCTTCGCGTTCCTAGTCGACTCGTTGCTGTTCGTCGTGTTCCTTGTCGTCGAGGTAGAACAACGTCGACATCGTGCTGCCAATTGAAGTCTAGTATATTCGTCGGTCTCCGTCGGTTCTCATACTCCGAACGCGTGGGTGCGAGGAAGAGAGAGAGAATGGAGAAAGAGATAGATAGAGAGAGCGAGAGAGAAAGAGATAGAGATAAGATGGGAGTACGAGAGAGATAGAATGAGAAAGAGGTAAGAGTGGGCTCTCGCGCCGATTGGTCGACCGACACTTTTGAAGGCGGGATCAGGAGGCAACGGCGGAAAAACGACAAAAACGAGGAAGGCCAGGATTTAACCTATAGCCAGCACGTTTGACGCGCGATGCGAGCCTCCTGCAAGTCTGCCTAGTAGGACGCCTGCGCACCACCTATAGCCTGCCACAGCGCTAGGATCCTCGCTCATTCATCCTTCTCCCCTCTCTGCCGTTTCCCCTGGCCTCTCGCCCCGTGGTACAATTGTTGATCGTTGGCTACGCTCTGCTCCTCAATCCCTTCCTCCCACCACTCGTCCTCTTTCTCCCAACGCTCGCTCCCTTCCATACAAACCGCTTCTATCCGATAGGTCCCTTTCGTACTGCCTCTCGACGGCCGAGTGGGGGATCGCAACTTCGAATATCGGAGTAGAGAGGGTTGTTGGTTGTTCGATCGAACGACGAGATCGACGGGCAACGATCGGAGCAGCGACCGTCAAACTCCGATGCTTTACTAATACTACTACCACCACTACCATCGCCACCACCACCACCACCACCACTACTACTACTACTTCTAATACTAACACTAATACTAATATTGCATACTGCTATTACTACTGCTACTGTCGTCATTACTATTACTATTGTCATTATTGCTGCTATCATTACTACTGTTGCTATCGTTACCACTATTACTACTGTTTTGTTACTGCTATTACTGCTGCTGTTATCACTACTAGTACTATTCTTCTTATTACTCTCTTGATTCTCTCTGACGTCTCGATCTTTTCTATCTAAACAAACTTTACAAAACACTGATCAATAGATACTAATTCATAAATACAGGAATATACACAAATAAACCATATAGTTATTCCATTGGCAAATTATTCTTTTTAAAACGTAGCAATTTGATTAGTCTATTTGCTTCTTACAATCCTATAGACGAAACAATTCACTCTTGTGGGACGCAACAGCATCGATCAGACCAGTCACGTTCATCAACAGATCGCGTTTCCTGGAAAGTAAAGTTCTACGGTAAGCCGAGAGTATCTATGTTGGTAAGCAGTAGTGGTAGTGGTGGTAGTGGTAGTGGTGGTGGTGGTGGTGGTGTTGGTGATAGTAGTGGTTGTGGTGGTTGGTGATAAAGTCGTTTCGAAGGGGATGTCCGCCATGCTGGATTTCTGCCTTCGGACGACACTCGGTGGCTTTCCGGTAATCGTTGCCGGGGATGCAGCGAACTTCCTCCTCCCTTTGCCAACGAGGGAAGGATCGTGGCCACGCCCCTGAACTACTAGCCAGACCAATGACGCCAGGACGTCGCGACGTTACCGTCCACCAATAGGATTACCCTCTGATACGGTCTTTCGCTTGTCAGCGATCGCTTCCTCCCTTCTTCTCGACCCCCACAACCTCCACCTACTATTTCCTCTTCCTTCTCTTGGCAAAGCACCGGGGTGCTTTTCAATTTCGGCTCTACCCTTCCTACTCGTAAAGAGGTCGAAGCACCTATTCGCGCGCGCACCATCGTTCGTTGTGTTTCGCACACTTCTATCTAGAATATCTATCGTATCTGTCTCTCTCTCTCTCTCTCTCTCTCTCTCTCTATTTCTGTCTCTATCTCCATCTCTATCTCTATATCTCTATATCTCTGTCTCTTTTCTACGTCGATAATAGAAAGAGAGAGGTAGAGCACGCTTTACGCCCTCCCGACACCGGATAGCTCACTCTCTTGATTCGATGCTCGCTTCAGGAAGGAGAAACGCGATAGGAAGGAAGAGGGTGCTCTTATTTATCGTGATAGCGGATTATGTTCCTTCCGTAATACACCGGTGAAGAAAAATGTTGCCTATAATTTCGATAGCCGATCGTCCTTCGAACTCTACTTACTCTCTCTTTCTCTCTCTCTCTCTCTCTCTTTTTTCTTGAAATTTTATACAATACTTTCTTTTTGTTTTTTTCGGAAAAACTATACACAATATAACAATTACGAGCTAGAATATGAAGCAGCGGTTCGCGATTGCTTTTCTGCCGATAGTTTTTTTAAGAGATACTCCATCTCTCGACATATGTCTGCGAATACGTTTTCATCATCATTCTCGGCGTTTATCACAACGAGTTTTTTCTTGTAATGACGTAATACGGGTTTATTCATCTTGTGAAAAATGTTTATGCGGTCTTTCATCCTCTCCTCGCTCTGCTCGAGTCTTTCACTCATCGTTACAGCTTTAGCCATTGCTCTGTCACGTAGTACTGAATTCCTCGCTGATAAATAGATCAACAGATCAAATGGTTTCACCTATCGACGTACGGATTTATCGATGTAGCGGATTAATACGAATTAACGTTGAAAATTCTGATCGTTTGACGATCGATTTAAGGATCGATTCAGATAATAAAATCAATCGTATCGAAAGTAATACCTGTCTTTCAAATATTTTCCCTTGCTCTTTTTCACGTGGGAATCCAGTTAAAAAGAATCCATTCGTTGTGTTAAGATGGTTCAGCATCTTCGTTTTAATTAGTTCTATTAAAACGTCGGCTGGTACCAATCGACCTTGAGACATATATCTCGCTAAAACGATTCCTTTTATTGATCTCTTGTGAACCTCGTCCCGAAGTATCTCAGAGCTTGATATAATTATCCAGTGAAATTTTTCTGACACTTTTTTCGATTGCGTAGCTAAAAGAAAGAGTTATTATTTACACGTTACGGTGTAGGAAAAGAACGGAGCTAATTATCACGATGATACTAACACTTTCCTGAACCTGGTCCACCGATCAGGCATACTATCGGTAAATTAGCTTCTCTAACAGCCGATGCATCGATTCCGGTCTCTCTCGGAAGAATAGCCTCTAAGGGATCCCTCGGTTTAAGGCAATTGCCCATAATATTGCACTTTTCGGATGAGAAACTTCGTTATAACGCGTTTATCTTTTCTATATTAATAAATAATTTTATAGGTTTGAATAAAATGACAGATCGATGAATGCGAAGTATGTTACATAAGATTTTTTTTTTATAATACGATACTCGCAAAAGCATCGTATTGATACTATTATTTTATATGATATCATTGGATGTTATATGTTCGAGGGTTGGACGTTTCCTTTCCTTTTATACCTACGGTCGATAAAACAGGGTTGAGCACATACGCTTGAGATAGATCATTCGGATTACCAACGGTTGGTACAGAGTTTTCAAAGTGGTATTGTCGATATCTACAGTCGCGATAAAATTCGCAAATTGCGCACGATAGTTAGGTTTTCATTACTGATATATTAACAATAAATTTCAATATATTAATAATATATTAAGTACCTACGTGATATGCCATGTGTTTCATTATTGATCGCGGAGCAACGATCTTTTAAATAGAAATAAGTCAAATTATATTATACTACTATGAAGTTAGGAGAATACACTTTTTAGATGTACAAATTAAATATAACATGAAAGGGATGTAAAATATTGAGTAAAAGATATTTTAAATGAATACGAATCAAAAATAAAAGACTTTTTCATAAAAAGTAAACAGTAGTCGGAGTTCTAATGTCTCTTTCTTAAGAAAAGGAGAAGTCTAAAAAAAGGGAGAAAAAATATTCGAAAATGAGGTTACAAATGCGTTGTTTTTACAAAATGTTGTCCATTTTAGAAACAGATCATTTTCACAATGAACTTCTTGGAAAGAAATGTTTACCAACGAAAATATCGAAGAGAGAAGGTTCAAACGATTCTCTACCTCGAGATCGAAGCGAATTACATTGCATATACGACTGTCGCGTTGCCATAATCGGTATAGGGGGTGTTGGTCAATCTTTGGCGCATTTGCTGAAAATAACTCCTGGAACAGTGACGGAACTTCGATTGTTGAATAATAGCGATTTTTCGGGAATAATCGAAGAATTAAATCAGATACCGACAAAACTTCCTATTAAAGCTATATGCGGAAAGGAGAATTTTTGTAAAGGTCTAAAGGACGTTGACATTGCAGTGATAACGGCTGGCCGCCCGAGAAGGAGTGAAAAAGAAACGCGAGAAGAACTTTTCACGGTTTGTATGTTGAAAGTTAAATGAATCCAATGAAATCTACAATTATATTCCTATATTGATTTCATAGGAAAATGCAGAGATTTGTTCACCCTTATGTAAGATCTGTGCCGAAGCTTGTCCTACAGCAATCGTAGCAATAATTACGGATCCGATCGACAGCTTGATACCTTTAGCTGCGCATATTTTCAAAAAAAATTGCACCTACAATCCAGCGAAATTATTCGGAATCTGCGAATTGGATCTTTTGAGAGCGCGACGTTACTTGGCCGATTTATTTTGCATAAATCCAAAATGGACTTACGTTCCCGTTGTAGGTGGTCACGGGGAGAATACTATAGTTCCATTGTTCTCAAAGTGTCGACCTAGCGTAGAGTTGACGCAGGAGGAAATGATGGAGCTTACCAAGGCTGTTAGAATGGCCGGGTGTAAAATCGTGAAGGTAATTAACTTCCTTAGATTATAACTTATTTCTTGGGATTTTATATATATATATATAAAAAAAAAGAAGAAGAAAAAGAAAAAGCAAAAAAGAATATATGTATGAAGACAAAAAGAATCTATTATAGAAAGAATGAAGTTCTTTTAACGATATTTCTTTACAAATGCGACGATTAATAAGTGGTGTATTGGCGCCAACCTTGAAGCTTTCATAATCGATACAGGTAATGCGATGAAGTTGATGAAGTTGTAACGATCGTTTCGAATCGCATATCCATCGATCATTATTTACGGCCTTGATATTCGAACCAGATAATAACGTTTTTGTTATTAATGGCAGTGAAAATGTTTCTTGACCGTGAGATCTTCTTTATAGTTTCTAACGAACCTCGTCGACATTTCAGATGAAAAAATTAAGTAGCACGTACTACATGGCTTTTGGAGCTATGCACTTTATTCACAAACTTGCCCGTGCCGTTCACCACGAGCCAAACATAATTGTTTCCGCATACACGGAATCTAACGTGACCGGGGCTCCTTTCTTCTCGAACGAATTGTTACTTGGACCAGCTGGGGTCTATAAGAATTTAGGTTTCGGCAAGGTTAACGTATTCGAGCAAAAACTCATCGACGAGGCAGTCAAGGCCTTACGAAAGCAATTCGACTTAGTGGAGAAGTACATTGATAAATGCAACATTTAAAATCAATCGTAAAGTTACAACAGTTTGTTTTTTCGTGGAAGAAAAGGAAATTTGACAAAAATCAATCGATTAATCGTTCCCTTTCCCTTTTCTCTTTGTATTTCTTTTCTCTTTTTTGTTTCTTTTTCTTACATCCTTCGAGTACAAATCATTAACGAATAATCATCCAAATACATCTATTTCTACGAATCAAAAAAATGTTCTAATAATGATTAAAGTACTACCGAATGAACTTTATGTGTATTTTTATTTAAAATAGAATTTACCATTTAAGCCGTAATAAGAATCCAAACTTATGATCCCGTTTACGAGCATAAAACGTGCGACAAAGTTAATGATTTGCGTCCCGTCGTCGTACCACCTATCGAACGAGCAATTCACTCGCCGCTTGGATTTTCAAATGAGATAAGAGTTAGAAATGATTTCCACGTCGGTACGCCGGACTCGATGTACCACTAACGCACGTATAACGTTAAAAGCGGAGGCGTGACACACGCAACGGTTCGGTTATGTCGTAAATTAGTCATATGCCAATAAGCGCTTAAATTACACCTAGTTCTTAGGCCGAAGCAAATTAGATGGAAACGTCACGATCTTTAGTTACCTTGCTTGATCGATGAAAAGACACTACGATTATTGGAAAGTCACGTTTTCCTCAGTTTGTTTTTCTCTTTTTTCTTTTTCTTTTTTCTTTGTTTTTTCTTTTCTTTTTTCTTGCTTTATTTTTATTTAATAATTTTATACGTTTCCTCGCAAGAAAAATATTTTCCAACTCGAATTTATTGCCGCACGCCGGTCATACTGATTTCTAAGTTAACGATCTATAAACCTGAAGAGATTAGAATATCGCGATAGATTTTGTATCATGAAATATGATGGAATTAGCAATATTTTAGAACAATCGTGGAAAGCTGACACGCACGACCGACGATCGAGTATAAAAGACCGACAGGTTAACAAGGTCGAGCGCGAAATATCGCGTAAATCGTCGACGTAAAAACGACGTAAAGTAGGATTAGAAGGGAGCGAGGTAGAATTTGAATGAGATTAGGACGACAAGCAGAACGATATTCTCGTTGATACTGTAACGCTTTGCTTTGGCGTACGTCGAATGGTAACGCGAGTGGGAATCGTTACGCGAATTGTTATGCGAATCGTTATGCGCTCGTCGATTCGTAAAGTTGCCATCGTCGTAATCATCAAAAGCTACGATCAAAGGCTCTCGGTTTATTTGCATTAAATTTCCATGAGATACGACTTCTTAGAATTGGACAAATGTTAGCTAGTCGAACTTCATCGAAGAAGTCGAAGTACTGCTTCTTCCTTGCTCTCTCTCTCTCTCTCTCTTCATATACTCTATCTCTTTCTATCTTTATAGGACAAAATCACGATAATAACGCGATCACGATTAGCCGTGAGCCACTAGTATCGTACATTAGATATCTGAAAACTAACGATCGCAAAATAGTTTTAGAGATTAATTTCAAAGTACCGATAAGCGAGTTAGCGAACCAGTTTCGAACGTTTCGATTGGAACGCGCTGAGACTCGTCGAGAGGCCTTATTTCGCTAGGATTAACGATCACTGTGCACGGACAAAGATTTATCTTTGTCGGGAATACCGAAAGAGAGATGCCGAAAGGGGTATGTACCGGCCGAAGAGCTCGATCATCATCGTCGTCTTGGTCGTCTTGGTCGTCGTAGATGCTCGAAACCTTCGAGATCTCTCGTTGCTGGCAGATTTATGTAAAGTACTTTGACGTAAGGCGTTCTACACTCTCTTACTTAGATATATGTATACGTTTAACTCTATACATTTACGATTTTCCACGTCGCATATCTCGAATATTTCAGATTACGTCGTTCGAACCGATCCATTTATATTACTCGGTTCCTCGATACCTACGCGTTTCTGTTTTCGATCTTCCTCTCTCTCCAGGAAGATGCCGTGCGATAATCTTCCTTTGTGCTATATCGAGTAGCTATATCAAGGTAATGGAGATGGTTGGTCCTAAAGCATAATAGATATAATTTTCTCTATTTCTCTTTCTCTCGTTCTACGTACGCGCATCCATCGCATCGATCCATTTATTCGAGCCACTCCTTCTGTTCGATGTATCACCGTGCGTTCGATGCTGATGCAACTTTATTAATGACATTAAACAGCGCTAGACCTACTCCCGTTCGAGAGAAGAAATAGACAAAGAGAGAGAGAGAGAGAGAGAGAGAGAGAGAGAGAGAGAGAGAGAGAGAGAGAGAGAGAGAGAGAGAGAGAATAGGAACACATCGAAGAAGAATGGCTTCGTTCGTATATTTCCTTTTTCAAGTAGAAGGACGAACGAATGTCTGAACTAACAATCTCTAAATTATGGATTAAGGAGTCATCGAGTTCTTTATCAAATTCGCTAACTTCGAAAAGTCAACTCACGGGGTGGTCCGAAGAAGAGACGAAGGTTTCGAACCAGGTTTTCAGGTCGCGATCGTAAAGAGTTAATCGGAATTCGCGATTTTCAGAATTTCGCATCGAAGAAGTATTTTTAACGGATCGCTCATACTCTAATATTAAACCACGACCGGCCGGTCGAGTGGACGTAGAACGGATTCCGGCGATAAGTCCTTCTCGAGATGCCATTAGAGAGCCGGACTATACGGCGCTTATTTCTCTATGGCTTAATAAATAACAGTCTCGAATCTCGAGAAAGAAAGAGAATAAAAAAATGGGGGGGGGGGAGGGGCAGAGAAGGATAGAAAAGAAAGAAGAAAAGAAACAAGAAAAGAAGCAAGGAAAGAAAGAAAGAGAGAAAGAAAGAAAGGAAGAAAGAAAGATAGAAAAAAAACAACCATAAAAGAACTGGAGCAAGGAGCGTCATACTGCTCCTCGTTTCCAGAGCTACTTGGACTTGACACGAGAGGGAGCAAAGAAGTAGGACACGTTCGAGATTTCGAGATTATCTTTGAATCCATGACAATGTTCTGCCAGTTGTCTAGTTATTTTCTTTCTTTTTCTTCTTCTTCTTTTCCTTGTTCTTTTTGTTCCCTCTTCTTAACGACCAATGATCTAATTGACCGTTTCGATCGTGCGAGACACCATACCTATTTTCGCATACGACCAACGCTAAACTTTTGTCACCTTGGCATAATTATCGTTCGGCCGTGTGCGAGTTATTCCACGTCCATATCCATCGATCCTTATCGTCTCTGCACAGGGCGACGCTGACCCGACGTTAATGATCCTAATGAATCGTGTCATCGAGTCGTTGACACCACCAATGGAGGTAGCAAAAAACGGAAGTTATCTCTGCGCTTCGCTCGATTATCATCGTGTAATGCCTGTAATACGACTATAAATATGCTTGCGCGCTCATTTCTCCTTTTATGTCGAAGACGAAGAGATAAATTGATCTTCCCTTTTATCAATTTCTCTCTCTCTCTCTTTCTCGATATCTTAATGAACGAGATTTTACAAATTATTCGAAAAGAAATTTTCTATCCCGATACGAGGAGGAAATATGCACGTTCGAATGACTTCTAGGAATGCAGCAATTTAGCGACAACGGTCAAGCTTGGCGCAGCTAATTCCATCTCAATCGGTACGTCGATAATTTGTTCCAGAGCTTGTTGCTCTGTTGCTATGTTGACGGAAGATGACCCCCGTTGATCTTCATATTTTCTGCAACGAAACTTCCTAACATCGATCGAAATCGTTTTCCTCTTTTATTACGACAAAGTGTGCTCGGCTCAGCATCTTTTGCGGTTCAAAAATCGATTTTTTTCTTCTCTCTCTCTCTCTCTCTCTCTCTCTCTCTCTCTATCTGTCTCCCTCTCTCTCTCTCTCTCTTTTCGATTTTTTCTTTTTCTTTCTTTCTTTTTTTTTTTTTATTCCAACGAATTCTTCCAACGAAGAATAAACTCATCGATCATCTTATATCTCCCAATGAAACTTCTTAACGGCGTTCGAACTCGCATGTTTTTGTTTTCCTTTAGCTTTTTATAAATTTCGAATGGTTGGTATACTTCAGATTTTCATTTTTCTATACTAACAAAGTCTTCCAACAAACGTAGTACTCGTTGCTCGAAGCTTATTCGGATAAACATTCACTAATTTTAGTCCCATAATCCACAAGCCGTGAGCTAAAACGTAGATCCCGAGATTATATCGACGTTTCCGGATCGAGAGGAAAGCAGGCGGGATGATTCGATCGTTTCCGTTTGTTGTAAAGTGCTCTCTTACGATCAGAAAAGCAAAAAGAAAAATAGAGGGAAAAGAAAAGAAGAGAAAAGAAAAAAAGAAAAAAAGCAGAAAGAAATAAATAAGAAAAAGAAAAGAAAAAGAGGAACGAAATAAAAAAAGGAGAAAGAGATGAGAGGCGAGGGGTAACCGGTCGTAACGAAGATCTTCTCGTTATGAGAAGATAACTGCAACGCGTTATCCTGGTCATCGGATCCCTAGTCGATGATCTCTCATCCTTGAGAAGGAGGCGGGCGTAATTCGTGATGGAGAAGAACGTAAAGAAAAGAAAAAGAAGAAGAAAAAAATGAGAGAATGAAGAAAGAGAAAAAAAAATGAAATAGATAAGAAAATGACATTTTCACGCGAACGACGATTCTCAAGTGTCACGTTTTAATCAATCCATCGTGCGTTGTCCGGTCGGAGTTCCTAAAGAGTCACGAAGAAAGTTAGATAGGTGAGTACGTATGTGCTTGCGGGGGAGGGGAGGGTGAGAGAGATGGAGAGGGGAAGAAAGGGAGGGGAGGGGGAGGAGAAAACCGAAAGAAAAGAATTCTATTATAACTATCGTAGGTGCATTTCTAGTTTCCAGTGTCAGACAGTATGGTAATCGGAAACGTCTCGTTGCCAGGTGACAGTGGCGTCGTGACAGTGGCGCCTTAAGCCACGTTCATACCGCACTCCTCGTTCGGAGTGCTCGCCGCAAGTATAAAGTTGCTCCTCCATCGAGGGGAGCCGTCAGTTCTAAACGACACCTCTGGAAAGTACGCCGGAAGAATACGCCTCCCTGTCTCTATCTCTTTCTCTCTCTTTTTCTCTTTTTCTCTTTCTCTCTCTCTCTCTCTATCTTTCTATCCCCTTGTTTCTTCAAAAAAAGAAAAAAAAAAACAAAAAAAAACGAAAAAAATCACATACGTACAGACACGGACACAGATACGTGACGTTACATATTAAACATTTTTCCTTCCTATTTCATTCAAATATTTCATTCCTTCGTTTAAATCGGTACGTTCCGTGTGTTTGATCATTATCGAGATAAATTCGCGAGGAACGATGATACGTCGTTGTTAACTTTCGATTATTTTCGTTAAGGAAACAGAAGTGATTCGATGATCAGTCAAATGCGTGGGAGTTGACGGTGAACGTGCCAATTTTCGGAGGGACAATCCTCGACACAACCAATCCCACGTATCTACTGTTCCAATCGATATCGGCTCTCGGTAGATGAGCTCTCGAAAGAGAAGTTTCGACGAACAAGAAGTGGAGACGAACACCGCAAAAACCCGTCGTGTGACGTGCGAACGCGTGAAAACCGCGCGACAGGATGATATCCATCTAGTACTTTGATTTGCATCGAATCGTTTCTACGGTGTCATCGGTGTTATTGCGGCTCCGATGCAACAGGTTACTTCTTCGGAATACGTACGTCACGGTATTACTGCATTTCCGCGATCGTCTCTCTACACGGAAAAGTGATAATTGATATAATTCGCGTATGCGCGATTACGATTTTCGTTTAATTCGATTTACGTATATATTATTATAATAATGTCGCGTGACATATCGTGAATAACTCTTTTGTGCCACTCCGTGTAAATCCGTAGGTACTTGTTTTCTTTTCTATTTTATTTTTTTATTTCTTTTTTATTGTTTTTATTTTTCTTTTTTTTTCTTTGTTAATAATATACGTACATACGAGCTAACGTAACATAGATAGGTAATTTACGATTAGAAGGAAGAATAATATCTCTCTCTCTCTCTCTTTCTCTCTCTCTCTCTCTTCTTCTTTCTCACTCTCTATCTTTCTCTCTTCTGTTTCAACGTCGTCTTCAAACTTGATCTATTTTTTACGCTCGACCTTGACTTTGCAATCTCGAGAGTTTCGGGCACCGAGTTTTCTTCCTCGCAGAGGGAAGATCCAACTCGACTTTGTAGGTTATCGTATATCGGCGAAATGAGTATATAAAAGAAGACGAGGAATCGACGGCACCGATCAAAAGCTTTCTCGCGAGTACATTCGTTGCACGGATCGAACGATATCTTATCCGTGTGGCGATTGCACGCCACGGATCGCCTTTTTCTTTTTAAAAGAGCCGAGTATGAGGCATACATATACGTATATGAACACGTTAACTCAGACTAACGTATATATAGGAAACTTATTAATAGTTCTCGACGTCGCGCTCAACGGATAATCATAAAAATAAACGGCATTTTAGTCGTCTTGTTGAGAGGATGCTCTTTCTCTCTCTCTCTCTCCTTCTATCTTTCTCTCTCTTTCTCTTTCTCTCTCTCTTTAACATGATTCCTTGCGTTTGCATATTAGAAAATCGTTGAGAAACGACGATACAAACTTTCGACGGGAACACCAAGGATAAAAGCATTCTCGCGATTAATATCAAAGATCGGGAAATAACACGAATAAATTACGAAGATATTAAATAGCCAAGCCAAGTTAAAAATTTTCTCACGTCGCTAGTCGGAAAGTTCTCTCCTCTTCTCCGTTCATTTCGGTTTACCAGTTGGCACACTGTGTTGCGTGTATGTACCAAGATAGACGGTTTAATTAATTTACGATCTGTTTTGATACGCGTGCTTCGCAGCTAATATCCGCGTAACGAAGTGTAATTTTACGTGCGTTCGTCACGCGTTTAACGTATGTAGTCGTAGGTACATATATATATATATATATATATATATATATATATATATATTTATATACACACATCGTCAGCAGGATGAACGAAAAGGAAGAGATAGACGAAAGATTTTAATCGAGCTCACGTGAGCTTGGCGCTAACTAATTATCGTTCGAACGTCTATTAAAAGCATGCAAATTATCGATAAATAATAACAGAGAAGGAAGTAAGTAAATGCTTATATGTTCAATATATAGACGTTCGAACGTGTACCAAACAGACGAATCGATTCTTTCCTTTCCCGTCGCTCGAGTTATTTCCTCGTATGTTCAGACTGTATTAGAATCGGTCGATTCTAAGGCCCGCTGACAACTGGAGCATGAAAAAGCGTTAGACGCGTGCGCCACGTAACGCACCCGCAAGTTGGTATATGCACGCAACAACGAATGATAATCTCGACACGAACGAAGGAGACACACGGTACGGTACGATCGAGGAATCTCGATCGCACAAAAGGAGGATCACGTGATCGAGATCTCTCGATCGACGAAGAACGAATTCTTCGCAAAACGTCACCTCCATGACCTACTAACAAACGTGTACTACAAACAAATCACCCACGAAACTGCAGCGATGTTTACGCCGATTTCTTATCTACATGTTTCTTATCTCAAGAATAGTGTGTGTATATATATATATATATATATATATATATATATATATATATATATATATATAGTTGAACGGGGTAACTTTTATCTTTACTATCCGGCTTATCGTCGCTTGACAGTTTCCCCTGTGCCTCCAAATATTCATAATCATTTTTGTTAAGGAGCAGACGGTGTCGCTGTGAACTCGAAAGAAAAAGATTTAGAAAAAAGAAACACGAGAAACGAAAAACGAGAAAAGAAATCAGGAAAAAAGCAACGAATTCTCCCGAATACTCGCGACAAACGCGAGAATCGAGATCGAAAGGAATGTGATGTGATAATTCGCGAATTACTTCGATATTGTTATCGATGGATATCATTCGATGTAATCTCCAAGAATCTGAAGAAGGAAAACTATCGAGAAAGGATGCATCGTGATTGAATTCGAAAAGAAAAGTTTTCTTTTTTTTTCTTCTTCTACCCTTACTTCTACTTCTACTTCTACCACTACCACTACCACTACCACTACACTACTACTATTATTACTACTACTGCAACTACTGCTACTACACTACACTACTATTACTACTACTACTACTACAATTTGTGCTGCTTCCTCGTCAACTTCATCGCCGTCATCATCCTGTCGTCCATCCTCGAAGATGCAGCGACTACTCGGACTATCCTCCTTTCTGCTCCTAACTTTAACGGTAAGTTATGTATTCGCGGCACACTAAAGGTATCGAGCTTTGATTTATTGCACCATTAAGGTACTCTTCGTTCGTCCCCTTATGACATCAGTGCCAATATCATATATCAAACGAATGATCATGAAACTCGCCACGTCGACGTCTAACTCTACATATTTTTTTCCTACGTACTCTCGATATCCATACTTTCTTCTTTCCTTCCTTTCTTCCTTTCTTCCTTTCTTCGTTCATATACACAGTATAATAATATTGCTGCTTTTGGTCTATCGTCTATAAATAATAAATAAAAAAATTTCGAATAATAAATAAAAGAATCTCCTTTGCCTCTCGTTCTCAACTTTATTACGTAAAAACGTAATAGCTAACGTTTAAGTAGCTAACAAAGAGACAGAGAGACGGAGACAGAGACAGACAGAGACAGAGACAGAGAGAGAGAGAGAGAGAGAGAGAGGGAAAGAGAGAGTGAAATAAGATTTTCTCACTTTTTCATCATTTAACCCCTCTCGATCTGTCTTCGCATGTTCATACGTTCGTTATACTTTTTTCGGACGAGCAATAAAATCGCATTCGCATTCGCTTCGACTATAAAAGCTGCCGTTATTGCGACCCGTAACACGATCCTCGTTTTATGAAAGAGAGAATTAAATATGAGAGAGAGAAAGAGAGAGAAAGGAGAAAGTTGAAAGAGAACGAAAGAAAGACAGAAAGAGAGAGGGTTGACTTACCAAAAATAGCCATACGACGATCAGACCCGTGTGTCACGGTCGAATATTATAATTTGTAAGCTTCTCGAAAATCTTGCTCGGTCGTTCTTTTTTCCTACCACATCACGACGACGTCCAAAGAGCGGACTCGTCGAAAGACAAATTACAGGACCCACGTTGCCCGTGGTTGGTCTTCCTCTCTCTTTCTCTTTCCCTCTTACTTACACGTTTTACACGGCTTACTTGACGCTTAAAGCGCCATGCCATATTTACTTCGTTACTCTTCCAAAGCGAACTGGAAAGTATTCTTTTTCTGTCTCTGTCTCTGTCTGTCCGTCTGTCTGTCTGTCTGTCTTTCTCTCTTTCTCTCTCTCTCTCTCTTCCTCTCTCAAACGAAAAGATCTCCTTTTCCTTCCTCTTCTTTTTCGTCCTTCCTTATACTCCTCTATTTCTTTCTTTTTTCTTTTCTTTTTTTTCCACTTGGTCGCTTGCTCTCTCGCGAGATAATCCTCAACGATGGCTTGTCTTCTACCAAGCAATAAAAAGAATCACGGGGCAAGACAGTAGGTTTTCTTCGTTTTTCGATGATAAGAAGCTTTCTCTCTCTCTCTCTCTCTCTTTCTCTTTCTCTCTTTTTCTTTCTCTCCCTTTCAAAGGACGGCTCACTTTTATCTGACTCCAAAAACTCGCTTGTACTCGTCTCTCTATCGCTGGTAATATATAAAAATTAATTAATCTCCCTCGAAGAAAGTATCCAAGAGTCATTACATATATTTCTTTATTGATAAGACACCGTACCGAAAAATGTATTCATTAAAGATACATCGAAAAAAAGAGAAGAAATAAGAAAAGAAGAATTGAAAGAATTTTTGATACCTACGTTCGCTTTGCTTCGAGAATCTCTCTTTCTCTCTTTTTCTCTTTCTCTCTCCTTTTCTTTCTCTCTCCGACATAGAAAGATTTATCCAGGAAGTTCCACATCGTGTGGAACGCGTTCCCGCGGCTAAATGTTGCGAGTAATGCGTATTCTTAGACACCGACGTTGTATCGGCAGGAACTCTCATACTCTTCTTTAAAGAAAAGGGAGATAGAGAAAGCGGATGAAAAAATGAGCGAGCGAGATAGAAACAGATAGAGACAGAAAAAGACAGAAAGAGATAGAGACAGAGAGAGAGAGAGAGAGAGAGAGGAAGAAAGAGAGAGATAGAGAGACAGAGACACACAACAGCCACACATATAAAAGCATAAAAAGAACATTTTAAAAGATAGAAAGAAACATTTTTTCCGTCGAGTAAATCAGAGCGTGGGCAAACGGCGACGCACCTGTTTCGAACGAGACTATCCAAACAGTAGCGTTCTCGATATGGAGCACTCAACGTTCGGTTTTAAGCACGTGCAACGAGATAAGCAGTTTTCGCACGTAATGCATTCCGGGGCCCGATTAAAACGTGCCCGTTTTGCATGCTTGCCTTTTACTACTATTCGAAAGAAAGGATTCTTAAACACGTTTCGTCCCGATAGCTCCCTTTTTTATTTGTTTTTTTCTTTTCTTTTTCTTTTTCTTCCTTTTTCCAAACTTTCCTTTCGAGGTCGACCGCATCGGATCATTTTCATTTTGCACGTCGAATGCATTCATCTTTCTCGTTCGCGCCTCGACCAACGTTAAAAAGCATATCGAATTTGCCGCAAGATTACGCGCGTGTCTTCTCTCTCTTTATCTCTCTTTTTCTCTTTCTTAAATATACACATCACACATGCGAACACACGCATATACTTACACAGAGATTTTTTTTCTTCTATATTTCTCGTTTAAAAGATATTATCACACATGCCGGAACGTCGATTTCATCCGATTAGTTCTTCGAGGAGACGGAACTCACATTGATTTAATTGCTAGGAGTATCCCTTTCATAGAGATCACATCGATATCTCGAACCTTCTTTCAGAACATCGATATTATTCTAATTGAAGAGAAAGAGACAGAATGAGAGATCGACGTCGATCCAGTCCGAAACTCTTCGACATTTTTTTGACCAGCTTCCGATCGATCGACCGATCGATCGATCGTTTGATCCATCGATCGAATAAAAGCCGCGCCCAAAGGGACACTCCTCCTTTCTCCGTTGGATTAACGGCTGGAGCACGACGTACGAACCTGAACATCGACTTATCTGTCACATGGGGCAAGATGCTTTCATGTTAATTGTATGAATATCGCATGAGCGAACTTTGGCTATGCGTCTCTCTTTGATATAATATAATTTATGATATAATATATATATATGTATATATATTATATATATAGAAGAAAGAGAGAGAGAGAGAGAGAGGGAAAAAGACAAAGAAACGATTAATACTCTCGCAATTTGTCCTAGCTTTTATTATTACAGTTCGACACACCATCGAGAACTCCTACGAGAACAACTTTATAATTGAGATTACGAAAGAAGAGAGGCATACATACTTTGTATATTATAGTGTATATACATACATATATATATATGTATGTGTATATACATATATATATACATACATGGAGAAAGGAGAAGACAAGCGGAATGTACCTTTAGATATAACCCAATCCGACGTGGAAAGAAGTATAAGGGGAAGGCAAGAATAAAAATGAAAAGTAGAGAAAAAGAGAGAGAGAAAGAGAGAGAGAGAGAGAGAGAGAGAGAGAGAGAGAGAGAGAGAGAGAGAAAAAGGAAAAAGTTAAAATAACAAAGTGAACTGATCTCGCTTTCTCATAAATATGCAACGAGCCTGTCGTAAGAATGCACGCGCCAATTATGCACGCTCCCGAAGCTGACTTTATTTTTGGCACCTTCTCGGAAGAAAAAGAGAAAAAAGAAAGGACGGAAGAGATAGAAGGAAATACGGAGATGTGGATAGAGATGCACAGGGGGGAAGAATGAGAAAGAGAGAAAGAGGAACGACAAAAGATAAGAAAAATAAAAAAAAAAAGAACAGGAAAAGAGAGGAATAAGAAAATGAAAAAAAATAATAATAAGAAATAATAATAAAAAAAAAAGAGAATGAAAAGACGAAGAAAAATTTCTTCGCTTTTCTTTTGCGATCCACTTCAATTTACCTCGACACGTTCGATGATGGGCAATTTTCGATAGGACGTAATAGCCATAATAGTCAGTTTAATGCTGCCGCTCATGCTCGTCGTCTTCTGCCGGAAGAACGGTACTGCTTTTGACGTCGGCCAGACGAAAGCTCGAAAGATCTCTTCCTTGTCCTTCTAAATTTGCCTCGTGTTATACGAGACACGGATATACATAACTATGTGTGCACGTATATATGTGTAAGTACAAAAGAAAGAAAGAGAAAGAGAGAGACGCCGAGGCTCTTATTACGATCGGCCTTGCACCGTGCGAGAAGCTTTTACTCGGACGTTTATCCATTTCGCGGGAAAACATCGTCCGGTCGTAATGCTTATCGAAACGTTACGCTCGTAGTCAAGCCTTAAAATTTGCTACGGTGTTGTTTTATTTTCTTATTTTTAACTATGTTGTAGAATAGATATTTTACACATATATCTATGTATCTGTATGTATGTATGTATGTATATATATATATAGAATGAGTCAATAATTATAAATAACTCTTTACTCTCTCCTCAGGATGAAGTAATTTAAAATTAAACTATGCGATTGCACTGGATTAAAATTTATTTTTTAATTAACAAATGTTTGAATAATAATTACTTATACGCTACTCGTACGATGTCTCTTCTAGAACATCGTGTGTTGAAAATAATAATAAAAAGTGAAGTAATAATCTGTAAAAACGAGAGCAAAATGAACAGAACGTTGTGTATACATTTTCTCTTGATTATTTCGTAATAGAGATGAACGAGACAGTACCTGCACTGTGCGCATCCGGATGAAGATAATAAAGAAAAAAGTAACAAGAGATGCTTATCACGGATGCACCGTGAAAAAGCGTTCGAAACAGGCGTGCCCTCAATCGCATCCTTCCTTTTATGCACGATCGAATCTGTGTGTCACGATCGAAGGAACTAAACTATCAGGGTTTTTAGTTTTTATACGGAAACGTTCCGACGTTTATCGTTGGTCGTCAGCGAGATTGTTGTCGACGTTGTAAAACGTTATAATGTAACGCGATACTTTTGAAATTATTCTCAACACGTCCTTTTGAAAAATCGTCCTATAGAAAATGTTTTCTTTTCTTTTTTTTTTTTTTCATTTTTCTTCCTCTTCCTCTTCCTTTGATACAAGAATTCTCTATGAAATATTCTCGATAAATAACGTACGAAGGCGATAAATAAATTTCTCGTCTCTTTCGAAAGCTCGTTTGTGTTCGACGTAAAATATACGAGAGCCATGTCGTTTTGGTTGACTTTAAAGAGCGCTATTATTGATATACGATTTGTTGCAGTTCTCGGTGATTTCAGTCGAGTGCCACCTGATCGATGGGATCTTTACAGAACCGACCTTAGAGCCAGGTTACAATCTTGTTGCTACCGTTCCACGGGGTGCAGTGGCATTGAACGTGACCGAGTTACGCCATACGCAAAATTATTTGGGTGAGTTAGCGGTATCTCGATTTATATACTAACACTTATCTTCTCACGATCGTAAAATATTTTAACTTTTCCTTTCGTCCCGAACTCGAGTTACGAATTAATCCGCACAAGTTGATCGTACCTTTCACAGACACCAAATATAACACGTTGCATGTAACTTGATGATTCTAATAGGGTCAAGGGGTGTGGTTGACGCTTAACGAGTAAGCAAGGTAATACCTTATACTGGCCTCTTACCATGAATGAAGTATAAATCATGCACTTTAAATATAATCCTCTCTTTACGATCGTTTGAGTTAAGTAACGACGAAACGACATCATTTCATCGGTAATGTTGCATCGTCTTACGTAGTGATGTAAGTCATGATACAAAGATTTTCTATTTAAATTTTTCTTTAAAATTTTTTCTTTCTCCTCCCCATCCTACCCTTCCCATCTCTACATCGAACTGAAGAGCGAACAATGGTTATTGTCGAAGGAGTTAAAAGAGGAAGAAATAAGAAAAAGAGTATCTATTTCGGGGAGACTATTTCTCTATTATCCTATCTTGAGATCTCGAGTATCTCGTCGTAGCTCGTCGAACGCCTCGACGTGTCGTCGCGCATTTTAACGTCGTGTATCGTGTAATCCAATCCCCTTCTCGTCGACAAGCAGGACAGTAGACGACGGCTTCGTGTGTCTCGCTAAATTGGATGCAGTAGTTCGTGTCACGTGGATTACATAAATCTTACGATCGTAGTCGTCGAGCTTCGATTCCGTTCTTCGTTTATCGTTCGAGATCGTTGATCCCTACTCCGATGACTCTCTCTTTCTCTCTTTCTTTCTCTCTCTATCCATCTATCTATCTCTCTCCTTCTCGCGCGCACGCATATACGAGATCAAATTGGAACGATTTACTTTTCGGAGTTGTTCCGACGGAAGGAAAAAAAAAACATTCACAGACACACGTACAAACGCACGGATACGAACAGAAAGAAAGAAAAAAAAAAAGAAGTAAAAAATCAGGACCAGATGATAAAGTCGATAATTTATGAAATCGTTATCAGCGATCAGATTGCAAAATGGCAGTTATTTGCTCAACGGGAACTACAGCATCAATTGGTCCGGCGAATACAACGCAGCTGGCACAACATTCTCATACATCCGGCAGAGCTCACAAAATTTGGAAAGTTTCTCGGCTGCAGGACCATTGCACGAACCCATCGATGTTATGGTAAGGTCCCTCTCGAAAACGATTTTACTTGCGCACAAAAAATAAGCAAAAATTCCGGCAAAACGAGCCGATTCGAGCATTATTTATAATCCTGCTTCCGCGATAAGAATTCTTCTTCTGTTTACGTAGAAACAGGGAGAAAGAGAGAGAGAGAGAGAGAGAGAGAGAGAGAGAGAGACTATGCCAGCATGCCGAGAATTCCAAGATATTTTATGATGACCGTAGGCTACCAAGCACGAAGATCTAACTTTCGATCTCGAGAAAAATGTTCCTTTATGTTTTACCTCTCTCTCTCTCTCTCTCTCTCTCTCTCTCTCTCTCTCTCTCTCTATCTATCTATTTCTAATTCCCATTTTATACTCCCTTACGTTGTTCTTATGTCGATATGGGTTCATATAGGTGTTGTATCAAGAGCCCAATCCTGGTATAGTGTACCGTTATATCATTCCTGGAAGTAGTGCCAGTGCACCGAGCAACTCTCATCTCACTCGCAATACAGGTATGATTTCTTACGTAACGCACGATGCATGCATGCAATTATTCCCTTCGCGGAGTAATGCGTAAAATCGCGATTAACACAAAACTATGCATATATATATATATATATATATATATATATATATGTGTGTACGTATATAATGAACGTAATTATTATCTTATTGCGAAACGAACGAATCGTGAAAGAATGATAGAGAGAATGAGAGATAAATCGAGATAAACGTCAATTTTCAGTTTTAAATAGACCGATCGAAGCAGCGCCAGCAAGTACCTCGCTCAGAAAGTAAGAACGCCACAAACTACTTTGCGGAGGCAATGTAAACGAGGTCGTCGTTAGTTCAATGTAAAATACTCCTATTGTTTGTCTCGTTTACTTCTAGAGCGGACAGCACGAGCACGACAGCAACTATAGACGACGTCGCAACGAACGCCTCGTATGTTCCGAGGCGATACAAGAAACGAAAATTTGCATGGAAACCGGCCGGTTACACGGAATGCAATAAATCCTGTGGCGGAGGTATCTGAAAATTATTCTAATTTATATAA
Source organism: Vespula vulgaris (assembly GCF_905475345.1). Taxonomy (NCBI): domain Eukaryota; kingdom Metazoa; phylum Arthropoda; class Insecta; order Hymenoptera; family Vespidae; genus Vespula; species Vespula vulgaris. The sequence continues at coordinate 8,027,987 of NC_066590.1, read as the reverse complement.
TAAAAATAGTAAGCATAAGATATGAGTAGAAGGAGAGAAAGAGAGAGAGAGAGAGAGAGAGAGTGACGAAAGTTTCCGAAGTTACTATAACTCTCTCTCGTCGTCTAACAAATACTGTTTAGGTATCCAAACGTTGAAATATGCGTGTGTACGAGAACACACGCAGACTCAGGTCTTCGATAAGAGATGTCACACGTTGGAGAAACCACGAGAGATTCGATTAAGGTGCAACACCAATCCCTGTCCCCCAACGTTAGTTTTACATTTGATCTTTCTCGTATGATAATCCTCTGGTATTTTGTGAGAAAATAAGAAAAAAAAGAAATATAGTTTTATCGTTGTTTTAGATGGAGACCAACCGCATGGAGCCCATGTTCAGTCAGCTGCGGTACCGGCGTACGTACACGAGATCTGGAATGCGTTCAAGAGATCAGATCGACCTTAACGGTAATCGTATCCGAGGGTGCTTGCATGGAGCCAAGAAATTTACCTATCAGCGAGATGTGCAATGAGGCACCTTGCGAGGAAGCTACAAGAATACCGGAAGCACAGTCTTTCAACTGGAACGTTGGATCTTGGTCCGAGGTATCTCTATTCGTTTCGATCCATTCTCTCTTTTCTTTTCTTCTTCTCTTTTTTTTTTTTTACTCTTTTACTTTATTCCTCAACGTCATGATCTTGATCAATCGATCGTGACACGATACTGGTAATCTTGCGATTTATCTTCTTTTTAAGCATTTCATCTTCAGCTGTTATTTTTCGATATAGTGTTCGACGACGTGTGGGGTAGGTAAAAGAACAAGGCTCGTAACGTGCGAACCACAGGAATACCTTTGTAACGTAGCGGAGAAACCGATTTCTCAAGAGGTTTGCGACTCGGGTCCTTGTACCGTGAAATTTTCTTCTACCAATGCAATTTCGTCGACCGAACCACGGGTAACCTCTCAATGGCTTTATACCGAATGGCCTGAACAGGTTTGTAAAATCGTTTATTATACTCGTTCGAATAAAATCGATTCGAGTCGATGGATTACGATGATTTTCTTCAGTGTTCCGTTGAATGTGGTCTCGGCATGCAAAGCAGAAGAGTCTTTTGTGAAAAAGATTCCGAGGAGGAGTGCGATCCAACGACTCGTCCGGAAACATCGAGATCTTGTTCGAGTAATAGAACCTGTAGCGGACAATGGTTTGTCGGTCCTTGGTCTGAAGTTCGTGTCCTTGTAATATAATATAAAGTATCATTAAATTAGTCAAAAGTAACTAATTTAAAAGAGTCATTGAAACTTCGCAGTGCTCGTCACATTGTGATTTTGGCGAACAAATCAGAGAAGCCGTTTGCGTGACTATACTCCGTGGTGCTCTTCGTGTCGTCCTCGATATGAATTGTCCTGCGAATAAACCGGAAACGAGGAAATCTTGCAGAGGTCCTCCTTGCACGTTTGCTTGGTTTACGTCCGATTGGAGCGAGGTTGGTCGTTCTTTTATTTTTTTTCTCGTTTCTCTTTCTCTTTCTTTTTCTTTTTTTGATTAATTTGGAGAAAACGCTTCTATCCGAATCACGTTGTTTCGTTATTTTCAAGTGTTCTCGATCCTGTGGCAAGGGTTTGCAAAAAAGAGAAGTCAAGTGTTTGTCACCGGAAAATCAATCAAACGAGTATCATCAAGTAGTTCGTTGCGACGAGGACGAACGACCAGTTTCCCGACGAATTTGCAATGATTATCCCTGTAAAAACGATACTCATGGTCCTGAGAATGTACCAAGAGTGTCACAGGTTCAGGACGATCCAGAGATATATAATGGTATGGTATCTTCCTTTTCTTTTTTATATATTATTATACTTGTTATCGATCGATCGATATCGAACAAATTAATTATCGCGTTTATTATAGAGAAATATTTATTTTTCTTCGTTTGTACTGAATTTTTATGATCGGAGATCGAATTGTTTCAGGTCTCGAAGAGAATCCATTCTGCAAAGATAACATACCAAATTGTGCTTTGGTGATCCAAGCTCGTCTCTGCACTTATCAATTTTATCAACGATCTTGCTGTCTTTCTTGTTCTAGAGCTAAACACGAACCGGAATGAACGGATAATTGCAATTGAAAGATATTGAATTTATAAATAATTCGGCGATAAATAAGCGCGAACGAAATTGTTTGGAAAAATTTGGTTGATCCGTTAACGGATTTTAACAATTCCACGATCGTTGAAGTATGCTAATAATTCGTAAATCGGCGAAACACGATGGCTATCAATATTCCGTCTTCCAATTACGAAAACTTGGTAGTTTTTAGTAAAAAAATATGCTTTGTACGTTTGCTCAGTGGCTTAGTCATAATCCATTCTGTCTTTGTCAAAACATGCGATCTCACGCTAAGAACGAAACGTTAAATGACGCATTTCAACTATCAATTGACGATCCTTATGACTTTGCAAATTCTTCATACATTCGAGGAATCGTTCACTGTCAAATATTTTTCGTACGACGCGAGTAAGACTCGTATAAGTAATATGTTCAAACACGTTTAAGACGTTTAATTAAACACGTGGAAAAATATTTCAAGATTCGAGACTGATCGCGCGTAATTTGAAACGATGATGAAAATCAAAATGTGACGTTACATTGCTTTTTCTTTCTTTCTTTCTTTCTTTTATTTTCTCTTTCATATATCTAATCCTTAGTTGTATCGTTTATTAATAAATTAAGAGACAAGCTGCTTCGAACATTTTCGAGAAAAAGAAGATAACACAAACGTAGGATACAACAATCCTATGAGGTGAATATTACAGTATTATATAATGACATAATTAATATATACATACATACATACATACATACATATATATATGTATGTATGTATCTATGTATATATGAATGTATATTAACAATAAAACGCGCGTTAAAGATTTAACCAACTATTTACAATGTTAGCGCGCTGCAGAAAAGTATTCACACCGTTGCACCGTTAATATGAAATAAATTATATACACGCATACACAAGCATACAAAAGACCCAGACATACCGTCGTATCGATGGATACATAAAACTCGACGAGACCATTATCTCCTACTTAAAAAATGATTAAGTTCACGTATATCTCGCTGATGAAGTTGTGCGTTTCGTTTCTTTTCTTTCTTTCTTTCTTTCTTTTTTTTCTTCTTTTTTGTTGTTTTTTTCTCGACGGTTTTTCTTAGATAACTTTAATGCACGGATGACTCGGCGACGTCATACGCCCCCTTTTTTTGATTAAGATTAATGGCTACGAATATAAAAGGAGAAGAGCGATGAATTATCGACGTTATTCTTTTATCAGATAATTCGAATATTACGTTCGAGCAACGTCACTGTCTATATTTTCCTTCGTTGAAACGGTACCGTTATCGTGATTCTTATAAGCAGAGAAAAATGCGAGAGCCTTCATCAGCTGATAACTCTTGCTGATTGGAATATTGCTGTCGTAGAGATTTTTCGAAGCTGGACAGTCGACGTAGAACCACCAGTTACATTTCAGGATCGTTTGATCGAAAAGCGTAGACTCGGGACACAGAAAGCTCTTCATGATCAGGCCGTCATCGGTTAATGCGCATACATGAAAGACCTAAACGAAATGATCGTTAATCGAACCGATAATAGAGAAAGACAAAGAGAAAGACAAAGGAACAAAAAAAAATGAAAAAAACAAAATATTTACCATACATCCTAAATCCTCGTCGGCGTAAAGACCTGGAAAATGTTTTTGATCGCCACAGTAGAAACTGGTGTCAGGTAGATCAACTCGACTTGCAAAATTATCGTCAAAGTTTTTGTCGTATCCTACGGGATAATATTCGTGCGGAGCGTTCATTACTTTCGTAGCAGCGGGATTACCGTATTTGCTGAGGAATAAAGTTATTATTAATCGAAAGTAAAGTAATTAAAAATAATTATATGGGCTTGTTAAAGTAAATACTTTTTAACGAGGGGCGAAAGAGTCGTCGTGGTCGTCGTCGTGCTAGTTGTACTGGGTCCCATCTGTTTCTGCATAAGTTGTTGCTGCCTCAAAAGGATAGCTGCCTCTAACGCTTCGAGCGTTATATTACTTGCCTCGGCTAATGCTTTCAAGGACGTTTCCATCCCTTGAATCGGTGCTAACGAAGGTAAGGAAGCTGGTAACGACTGTCGTTTTTCATTTTGTTGAAGAGGTAAACTTTGAGCGGGTTCGGCCGTCGCGATTGGTTGCAGAGAGAGCAAAGTCATTTTATTCACAGAGGATGCAGCTTCTTCGCCTGGCAACGGAAGCTAAGAGAGGAACAAGTATATATACTTCTTATTAACCATATAATTTGCGATCGTTTTTAAGATTCCACAGCGTGTAATACCTGATTATAGTCGTCCTTAGATACTTCATTATCAGAATCGTCGAGTACCGTAGCGCTATTGCTGATCCTATCGGTAAGTCTGGAAGACGATTGAGGCATGGCGATGAAAGGTGGTAAGCCATTGCTAGCCGTGGAAGTGAGTGCCGCCGAAACAGGTTTTAAATGGTCGGATTGTACTATATTCGTTATCGCTGGGACGACATTAGGAGCTTTCGTTGTAGTTGCTATTGCGATCGCGGCCTATTGAAATTTCAAGGATTAACGTTATTCCGAAATAATTTCTAATTTCTAACAACGAAGGTCGAAAGGTTAACCTGTATCCTCTTGGCTTGCATCGCGAGAATCTGTTTTTGCTGTTGAGCCATCATCTGTTGCTTTTGTTGCTGTTGTTGCTGAGTCAACAACTGTTGTTGCTTGTATTGTTGTTGCATCTTTTGTATATGCTGTTGACGCATCGCTTCCTGCTGTTGTTGTCTCTGTTGCTTCAACACTTGCAAAGCAAGAGTCTCCTGTTGAAGCTTTTGCTGTTGCTTCAACTTTGCCTCCTGTTGTTGTTGATACTTTATCATATCTTCTTGTGTACCCAAGGACGGTGCAGCTACCGTCCTAAGAGCCGTTGAATTTTGTTGAACTACCAATTTTTGACGTTCCGGTTGTTGACTCATTGGACGGCTCATCCCTACTGGCAAAGGTTTGAAAGGAGGTACCACTTGTCTTGCTTTTTGTTGATTATCGTTCCGGTTTGTGGCCTATGAATGTACGTACGTTGTTAAAAATAAAAAATGTTCCATGTTTTTAGATCACTTTGCGTGAAGCTTCATTATCGATAAACTTAGTAACACCGATTAAAGAGGGTACATTATACGTTAAGTATCGAATCGAGATTGGACAAGTGCCTTCGATTATTTTTCTCCTGTCGAAAGATCACGGGATCGAAAGTAGACTCGACGATATAGACTCGACGAGTATATATCGTAAGTCGAGAACTATCGAATAAGGGGACTTCACAACGAATTATATAACTTGTCTTCTTACGAAAAAATCATCATTTTTTTAACGTTTCGGTTAAGAAAGCCATAGTCTCATTTTATCTCGAATAATGAATTATTCATGTCTAGTTATGTTCGAATTCTCTTATCGAATCGTGCAAGCGCATAGTCAAGTTCTCATGCGTGTAAATTGAACGAACATACGTGAACGAAGCTGTATCGACATTCATGCACCAATTACTACAAGGCCGATCTAAGTACGTGAAACATATACTTAGATACTTACTTTGTATCTTGCAAAACGAACAAAATAGAAAACAATTTTTAGAAAAGAATTTTTTACGTCCTCAGCAATTTTCGTGGATTGTTATTATCGAATTGTTTTTTTTTCTTTTTATGTTTTTTCATCCGCATAAAAATAACATATACGAAGATTTAAGGTTCGATGAAAATTTATGATATCGAATTTGCGTTCTCGGTGCTTTTCCTAGCTTTTCATAGTACATAAATGATGATGAACGTAATTGATTTGCAAGTAAATACATGGAACGACGTTAGAGTGAGAATTGCGGTAGCCGTGTTACACCATAGTAAAGAGGAATACATACTCACATACATACATACATACATATATATATATATATATATGTATGTATGTATATACATATAGAGATACGTACACGTGTTCTTTGAGTTACGAAGAAAAAGAGAAGAGTTCGAACGGTCTATAATCGCTATTTCTTTCTCGTTAAAAACTAATTTCCAAACGTGGAACAAAGATTTATGCCTAATCACGACATTTTATGCGTTGACATATCCAACTACTTGTTTATTTTCTTCTCTCTCTCTCTCTCTCTCTCTCTGCCTCTTTTTATTTTTTTTATTTTTTTATTTTTTTTTGAAGAGAAACCATCTTCGCTTTACATAACGTTTTAAGTTAAATGTAACATAACGTGAAATCGTTGTGGAAGCGACTCGATGAGATTTTGTAACAAATAATTGTGAGTTTAATTAAGAAGATATAATTCTTACCAAGTTTGTAGAACCAACAGAAAGACCAGTCTTTCCAGTTTGTACGCTTCTCCTTCTTGCACTTTCCACATTCGATAGGGACTCCCTAAATCCTAGCTCGTCACCTACCGTGAATCCTGCAAGATAAACGAGAATAAAGAAAAAGAGAGGGCAAATTTGTCGAAGGAAAGTATCCCTATAGATTTTCGTGTTAACACATAAAATTTCGTAAAAGATTCGTAACCAGCTGATAGAAAGAAGTCGAGGAGAAGGTTACACCGTATATCCCAAACCGTAGAAACGTTAGCCAAGCAAATGTTACATCACGTTTTATGGGATTCGTTTCGCATGAATAGTAATATCCTCTTCTATTTCTTTTTTATTCTTCTTCTTTTTCTTTTTCCTTTTCTTTCGTCGACAAAATGGTCCAGTAGAATAGCGAGAAGCTTGTTCTCTTCTCGATAACTCGGTCAAGCCAATGTAATGAATAAACCATCTCCATAATCGCTTTTTTTCCTGTTTTTTTTTTTTTTTTTTTTTAACGTTTGCGAATACGAGATTGAAGTAGGTTAGAGGGCAACGCCTGTAAACTTGCAAACTGAAAGTTGCAGGTGCGTTTCACGCTTGTACCTATACAAGTACGTACCTATGTTCAGTATATACGTATATACATACATACATGCATATATATATATATATATATATATATATATATATATATTTATATTTGTACACATTACAGTGGTTATGTTTATAGCTTGAAAACGCATGCTTTTACACTCGACTTGCTGTATCATACGCATCTTGATGAAGTGCCACTTGAGTTACGCTCGTTCACTTCCGATAGATTTTCGAAAGTTTTCCTGATTCGAACAGGAACTAATTTTATTTTATTTTTTCTTTTCTTTCATTGTTAAACCGTTAATCGTCCTTTAATAATGACGTAACACAGATGATTTATATGTACAATATATGTATTACCTTTTAGCAATATTATGTCTACCCTTTTCCGGTGGATTCGTTCGACCGATCTCTATAATTTCGCTGCCACGTGAAATTTGTGCACGTAAGATATCGAGGAAAAATGAAATAATATCGTTCATTGCGATATATGTATATGACGAAGAGAAAGAGTCACGATTCAAACTTTCTATGTCTATCATCGTGTCGTTGCTTGAGTTAAACGCGTAACGATGATTATTTTTGAATTCTTGATGATTGACGTTTCGCAAATATCATACAAATCTGAGAGAATCAAAACGAAAATTTCGACACGGTGATTAATCCCCGTGAGATATCAGTAATGAATATTACGTGTATATATATATATGCTGTGTACATATATATATATATATGTCTGTGTATATATAGAAAGTACCTCACGTAAGATGAAGTTCTTTCTCTCTTTAAATAATTCAGCGTGAAGAAGAAATGCAAATGAAGAGAAGAAAAAAATTAAAAGAAAACAAATAATATGAAGTCCAACATTCCTTTTTTTCTTCTCGATAGAATATAAATAAAAACCTAAATCTTCGATTTTACGCCATCTCGACTTAATACGTAACACGATTTTTCGAACGCGGTATGATCGTTGCGTTGAAAAAAAAAAAAAAGGAAAAAAAATGAAAACATATAAAACGAAGATACGAGATAGATTTCGACGAATGAATCTCGAGAAGAAAGATCCTCGATTGTCGGATTGATCTGCCGAAATCGATGCGAACGATCGACGTTTCCACTCACCCAAGCCAAGGTAACCTTTGACACCTCCGAGGTTTCGTACCCGGAAGAGGCCAGATTTTTTGAAGGCGCAGTTAAGCGCAAAACCGAAGTCGGATTGAAAGACGCATGTGCCTAGCGTAGCCCGCCATGTGCAGCCTGCAACCAAATCGGAAGAAAACTTGATGGATCCCCTGATATTTAAACTCAATCGGGATCCATACCGATAAAAAATATTTTCTCTCATTGAATATTGAAATCTTGACAAATGTTTCATCTGTGCTATTGATCCTCCGTCAATTGAATTTGTAAAGTCGAGTCAACACGAGTCTAAATGTATTTCATTATTATTATTTCAACAAGTTTTCTCTTTTTGACCGTCGAAGTCATCATCGTTCATTTTAACAATGGAAAACGCAAACGATCTCTATTTCTATTTCTTTCTCTCTTTTTTATTTTTCCTTCTATTACTCTTTCTCTCTAATGTCTCTTTCACCTGTTTAAATTTAACCACTGAACAACGAACGAACGAACGAACGGAAGCACGATCTTCTTTACCTCAACAAATTGCCATGAAGGATTAGTAGTATCTTAAATTGAAATCGGGATCTTCGTTTACCGTCTTGCTGCTATTATCGCTCGTAGACGTGCAATAATCTTTTTCACGCGTTCTACCGTTACACGGACAGTTAGACGCGAGCACGAAGAATCAGAAATTACAGTTAAGAGTCGCGATGATCGTCTCGATCTGGATCCTTAGACACAACCTAGACAATACTCTTGGAAATCTCTCACGAACTTTACGTTAAAAGCCAATGTGTTCCTTCGGAACGGAGATGCTTAACTTTAACGAAAAAAACATTAACAAGAAGAAAGAAAAAGAAGAGAATAAAGAAAACGAGGATAAGTCATTTCTATCTCTTTACGCAGATACAAAAAAGAATTAATCTTTTCTTGAATAACATAAACAAAAAATTAACGAATTGTTCTCTAACGCGACACGAACGCGTCTTCATAATTTGATATTCGATCAGGTAATAAGTAATAAGTAAAAGATACAATTTTTGACATTTTATTATATAATAAAGTAAAAACAGTGGCTAGAGTATTATTTCTTATCATTACTTTTTTTCTTAAGAGAATATTATTGGTTTAGTCAATAAGTAATATCGGAATTTTCAATAAAAAGTATTAGCTCTGCTGGTTTGAACATTACTGTTTCTTTTTTACTAAGAATGTCGACATTACTTATTGACCAATTCATATATAAACGCTATAAACAATAATACTTGTTGCAAACTCTTTTCACATTACATTCTTAGAATAAGAAACGTTGTTTTAGATATTAGGAGAGCGTGAAAAATCTGTCGAATTTCGAATGAAATTTTCTGGAATTCGTTCGGAAGGGAACATTCGAATTCCGGATCGGAGGTACGTCATCGTGTCATAGCCTAGTGACACACTTAGTGTCTGACTAAACGTTCGCCTGTTAACCGGTCGCCATGGATTAATGCTGCTGTTAGTATACCGAAACTACTTTCCTATCGTCAAACAATAAAATAGACGCAACAAGTCCGTCGGATACAATCGTTCATTCGATGAAAACGCATCTTGCTTGCACTTTCGCTGCTGCCAACTGAATACGATAGTTTTGCGAATGAGATCTCGCCAACTCCCTTCTTTTTTATCTCTTACCTTGAGCCATAAATATTTTTTGCATCTTATAACAAACGAAAAGATAAATAGATTGCTAGAAAATATATAACGCGACTAACTCAATCTTATATGTAGTATACAATGTACAATATACATTTATATATATATATATATATACACACATATATCAAAAATATACATAACTACACGGTTATATTATTTCAAAAAAGGCAGAGAGGAAAAAGAAGAAACAGAAGAGGAAGAAGAAGACGACGATGAAGCGAGATCGATCAATGAAAAATATTAGTTTCGTTAAGAGATTTTAAGTATCGTACGAAACGCCGAGAAAATGTTACAAGATTTCGATAAACACAGAGAGAAAGTTTATTCGTGATATTGTTAAATGTATTATAATATACCGACAATAATAGTTTCTCTTTATTATAATGAGGTATCGTTAGCTTGTCAATGAAAAACGACTTAATCGATAGTTTCACATATGTAAATACATAGATATATTTTTTTCTCTTTCCTTCACCTCACCTAACAACTTTAATCATCGTCATATCTAAGCCTATCTAATTTTCGGTAGATCCTATTACATACCTAAGAAATGAAAATATATAATTACTCTTAGAGCGAACGAAGGGATCGTGCCATTTATAATCTATAATTTTCATTAAGTTGATATACTTTTCCTCTATAACATATACATATAATTCTCTATCTATTGGTGTTTATGACGGTTTGCTCGCTTTCTTTCTTTCTCTTTTTGTCCCCCTTCGTCCCATATTTTCTCTCTCTCTTTCTTTTTCTACATCTTATGCCAATGAATTGACTTTTGCGTCCAATGAAAATCGATACTCTTGCACTTTCTAGTTCACCTGCATCGATGCGTAAATCGTCCTTATGATACTTCTTTTTTCCCCTTCGATGATTCCTTTCTCGCAATCGAGTTGTTTCGATCGCAAAACCGATAATATTCCATTTACTATACAGTGTACGTCACGTAAACAAGTGAAGAGTGAAAACGAGTTGATATTTTTTATGAAAAAACGAAAGAAAATGAAAAAGAAAAGTAGAAAAATATCTGTCTAGGTATATTTAAGAGAATATTTTTTTTTCTTTTTTTCTTAAGAAAAATATCTTTGTTTTAAAATAAAATATTTTTTTTATGTCTTCTAGCAACAATGTACGTGTATGAGAAAAAGAGAGAGAAAGAGAGAGAGAGAGAGAGAGAGAACATCATCTTCGAATAAATGATATATCTATCTTTTAGTTAGTATCATTTACTCGTAATTATTATTTATTATTCGTTTATATTTTTATCAATGAATAATAACTTGCTAATGATCTTTAGGATTTTTACGTTCATTTATCAAGGATCTAATATGTATGTTGGAAAGCAAAATAATTAGTAAAGGTAAGAGAAGATAGAAATAGATAAAAATAGAGATAGCGAGAAAAATAGAAAAGTTATTAATTATTAATAGTCAGAAGAGCGAGCGGTGCGTTCGGTCAATGTGTAAGTCGAGAGTCGATAGCACAGAATCCAAAATTTACAAAGAGTCCCCCATACCTGACAACTACCCCAAGTAAAGTTTATCCTAATAAACGTCTTTACAATGTAAATATCAATGTATATTACAGATTTATCGATCGATGGTAAATTAATTTATCGTAAATATATTATACCACGTGTGAGAAAATTCGAAAACTTTTCAATCTCATTTATCAAGCAGAATTAACAATTTTTACAACTTATATTTGTACCAGTAATTACTTTCGTACCTTTTGATATTATAATTATAAAATATATTTTCAGTGATCTAAAAAAATAAAAAAAAAAAAATGAACAAGTAAAAAAGATGTAAAAGAATTTAATTTATTATCTCTTTTCTGTTACTTCAATCTGCATTATAGTAACGTAAAAAAATATATATCTATAATACATGACAAAATAGTTTTATAATTGGAAAGCTTTCGAATCAATCAAACGTTTGCATTATAAAAAAATACAATATCGATTTGATTTGCGATGAATTTTTTACTCACCAACGACGACAAAAAGAAATAAGGTCGCAGCAATCTTCATTTTCGTCGATCCTCGCAATCGACGTCACACGATTGAGATTTAAAATATCTTTCGTACTTTCGTAGGACGATCCCTTTCGTCCTTCGATCTGATCGTAGATTTTTTTCCCGCGCAAGGACGAACGAGTTCACGTTAGTACGGTGGATTGAAACAAACTGACACCGCGTGGATACGCTCTTCCAAAGGTAACCACGCGAGATACTTTCAGAGTACGACCGGTCGATCCAGGGCCGTAAGAAAAGAAAGTCCTTGTAAATTTTATCGTCATCGATCACTTCGATAACGATCTATACAAATTATATATCATTTCGCATAATTTCGTAATATATTAAAAACGATCCTTTAAATATTTTTATATTCCATGTATTTTTTCAAATCGAATAACGATCTTAATTATGATCATAATTAAATCCTTCTTTTTATTTTACATTTTTACGATAGAGACGATCAATTCTATCTATATACGATCGAAGGATTTCTATCGAGTATTGATAAGATCTCGTTAGAGGTTGAAGAAGAAAAACAAAAAAAAAAGAAGAAAACAAAAAAGAAAAAGAATACAAGGTTGAATTCTTAATATATCTCGATATATAATTCTTAAGACATTGTATTAGGCCGGACCTGTCTTTCTCTCTTTCTATTATTTTATCCGATGTAACCAAAGACCGATTCCCGTATTTACTACGTATACTGACGTAGCTATGAGTAAAAAGCTGGCATGGTACCGGTGACCCACTCGCACGAAACGTATGCGTTAACGGGATCGTCCTCCGTATGTTCGAAAAGAGAAAGAGAAAAAAAACAAATTGATTGTCCCATGGACCGGTCAGGTCAATGATCGCTTCTATAGATTTATTAATCTTTTTCGCACGATTGTTCAATTCATTTTTTTTTTCTTTTTTTTTATTGGTTTTTAATTCTCATCTAATAAATCTTATATTTGATTAACGATCGAATCGATATCGGCTCGAATGAATTTAATGATACATATAAATATACGTACATACATATATATATATGTATGTATGTATATATATAAGTAGGACGACGATCGATGTACCGTGTTAAATTCTTTAAGAAATTCTAAAAGAAAATAGAAGGCTGTCCTATATACATACTAATAATCGATTTCAATTATAATAACGTCTTGACGCCTCTGAAGAGAAAGTCGAAACAGTTCGAAAAGTGAACTCGAACATTTACTTACCTATAATAATATCATCAACAGTATAATTTCACTGACGTAATCCTACGATATATGTACAAAGTACATGTTACATATTGTTTTGTCACCAAATGACAACACGATCTATCGTTCACAAATAACTGGTTCAACTATGATAAGAGAGAAAAAGAGAGAGAGAGAGATACGAAAGATATATCTTGATTTGTTGCAAATCACTGATGATCGCTGATTGATCGATTGCTATAAAATACGTCGCAAACGAGACTCGTTTGTATCATCTCGATAGATCGTAGTCACTTTCATTTAATCCCGATGATTACTATGAGGATCCTGGAAGATGCCATTATGTACTTGACCATACGAAGGTTAATCGGAAAGGTAGGTCAAGGCTTGTCTACTGCATCACTACGTGATTTTCTTTGTCGCTTTGATCTAACACATCCTTTCTCTACTTCCTCGATCATCGACCTTTGCATTGCCGTTAATGGTGTTGGGATATATATATATATATATACATACATATATTTATATATATACACATATATATGTATATATATGTATGTATATATATACATATGAAACGACTCTGATTGCAAGATGAGAAAATTGAAAGGTATATACTACATATAATGAAAGATGATCGAACTCTCTGATCGGCAACGTGATCTCGTCAAACGCCAATGATGAACCGATTGTAAATAACTCACTAACTATGTCTGAAAGCCAAAACTTCTTGTTGAAGTTATAGTTACATTATCTGTTTATTCTTTTCTTTTTTATTCATTAAACACGACCACCGTAATATTATGTTTCTTTATAATGCAACGAATACGAAGAAAATTTGGAATCTATTGGAATATAAATCTTTTTTTATATTAATTTGGAATAAATGTTTTTTTTTCAATTTATAAGTTTTTTGTGATAAGTTAATAATTATATATATATATATATATATATATGATTATTTGTTGAAATGTAACTTTGTGAAAAATAATAATAATTTAATAAAATGAAATTAAATTACATGTTTAACAAAATCTACAAGGATTTTTTAACGACTCGCTAAAATCAAAGACTTTTCTCGTATATTACAAATATGTATTTTTTTAGAATCGATTCAGCCGTATTGTTATAAATTAACAATAAATATTTTATATCAGAGGGGAAGGTATGCGGTTGTCCCTTTGAAATTCTTTAAACGATAAACCTGATATTTTAAACAATATATTCTCATATAGGGTCAACAGTTCTAGTAAAAATTAAAAAAAAAATTTTATTGAAATTTGTTCACCCAATTTCTTGTTGTAACGGATAAAAAAATTTGTACCACGCACGCGCACACACACACACCCGACATACACACGCATAGATATGTGCATACTGATACACATTTAAAAAATATCGAAATTCTTTTCTACGAGAAGTTAATTAAAATTAACGAGCTAATGCTTTCACAAATTGTCTATGCTTGTGTGGCGGTCGTGATCAAAAAGAATGAATCAACTTTGTAAATAAAGTTAAATCTCGTGTTTTACATCGAACGCCCGCTATTTTTATTAAAATGCTATGCATAGAAATTTTGAAAATAATAGATGGACAATCATATAGAAGTCATAGAATTTAGAAAATATTCTTTTGCTTTTTATTTTTTTCATAAAAATTGCAAAACTACATCTTTTCATGTTAGAGGATGTATAACATAACAATTGTTTAAAAGAAATTAAACTTACGAAATATAAACTACGCTATGATCATTAGCATATTTTATCAATGATGTATAAATCTTTAAATTTATTATATTAATATTTCTCTGTCAACGATCAACACTATCGTTTTCTTCTTATAATTTAAGAGATTCCTAATAAAGGATATATCGCGTAAATAAGACGATTCATTTAATAAAATATTTGTAGTATTATTCGTAAGGCGTGTAAAATCGTTTCCTATAATAGGTTTTAAACGTTTCGTATCTTCTCATTAGGTATTTTACCTAAAAAAATCATGCGCTTATTTGGTATTTCATTTAAAAAAGGGAAAAACCGTAGGACAGTTTTTCATCGTTTCCATCGATAAAGGAAAAAATGTAGTTTTGCACGATTTTATCCTATATATAATTTCAATGTTCGTACCATTTTTTCGTTTGTTCCGGATGATTATTTGACTTCATTTTACTTCTTCTTTCTTCTTACATTCTACAAAAAAAAAAGAAAAAAATAGCAAGTAAAACTGTATTATTTTGGTAACATTTAAGAAAGTGTATATACCATATGTTATTAAATTAAAAATAACGTTACCTTCGTTGCAGTCGTAACATTCTGTTTGATTGATTTGTTATCTTCTTCTTTAGAAAAAGGCATATCAGTTTTAACTTGTTTTTCTACAATAGAATTCACTTCCGCAGAATTTTTTAAAATTTCCGATTCAGACTTTTCGATTTTTTGAATATTTTCTACAACAGTTTCTTGCGATTTATCGCATAGATTGATTTCTATTTCATTGTTTGATGATTCTACTGATTCGTTAACTATATCTTTCTTTGAAAAACCGTTTGGAACACATTCTTCTATTATAGTTTTTGTTTCTATTTCAGATATAGTTATGCCAGTACACCTATTTTCTATATTCTCAACTAATTCCTCATTATTTTCGTCTTGGCTACTATTCTTCGTCTCTTGTTGTTCCGTTTGAACATCATCATTTTTAAGTATTGACATTTGTACTGTACTATCATTTTCAAAGTTTTCCGATCTAGATTCTAAGTTCGTAATATTGTCACACGACGCGTCACTTATTCTTTCTATCGCTTCTTTATTTTCTTTTTTTACATTTTCCTTTTCATTTAATTTTTCATTACTAATAATAGAAGATGATTCTGCTATACTTAGTTGTGCCTTTGAATTATTTTCTACGTTGGAAGATTTTTCTTCCTTTAATGGTTCTTCTGTTCTATTTTCCTGAGAAACTGAGAGCTCTTTGTCCTTTGATTCCTTATCTATATCTTTACAGCTAGGTTCAGAAGAAAGTGGACATTCAGATATGGATGAGCCAATTATTTTTTCCTCTGAACTTATTTCAATTTTTTTTTCAGTCGTGGAATTTATATTAAATTCCATTTCTAATCTTTGTTCAAGTAGTTCGAAGATATTCGTTGGAGTGAGTTGTCCATTACTATTTTCTAATAATGCAGATCCTTTATTTAAATCATCTTCTTTTTCTTTAGATTCACCAGATGTTCTTGTAGTCGAATCAGTATTAGTCTTTGCGTTTTTTTCATTTAATTGCTCGATCAAGGATCTTCTTTCACGTTGGAACATTTTACACAAGTCTTGAAGCAAAGCTAATCTTTCCTTCAATTTCACCAATTCCGACTCTCTTGCTTGCTTTTCATATACCATGTCAACAAAAACTGTATTGCTCTTCTCCCATCGTTGTTTCCACAAAGTAGTTTCTTTCTCCAAAGCAAGTATCTTCTTAGACATCTGTGTAAAAAAAAAAGATTCAGTATATAAAATTTTAAAAGGAAAAAATGTAACATAATTACCAACCCTTTCCATCTCTTCGTTAAATTCTCCGCAAACTTTATTACTTCTTGTAAGAGAATTTTGAAATTCGTCATATTTATTGGTGTATAAATCAATTTGACTTTTCATAGCAGCTTCTGCTCCTTGTAATTCTTGAATTCGTGCTCGATATTCTGTTAATGTCTAAAAAAAGTATCTATATTTAAAGAATATTCTATTATATTTAAAATTGCGGATATTTATTACTTACAAGCAAGAGTTGTTCCTTTTCCCTTAAGAAGACTTCTTTTTCTACCGTAGCTTCTATCTTGACCTCTTCAAAGTTGTCACGCGCTATAAGCAACTCCCCTTTCATACGCATATGTTCTTGTAGAAGTTGTTTTTCTTTAACCGCAAGTTCATCACATAATGATTTGAACAACTTATTCATTTCTAAATTCTCTTCCTGCATCTTTGCATTCTTTTCAAGAGTTAAATTCATTTGTTGATTGATATGAGCTAAAATACTTTGAAACTTGCCGGAGAGTTCCTTTCTCTTTTCTTCCTCTTTCTTCAGTCTCGACAAACACTCCTCCTTAACAGTTTTATTCTGTTTCTGTAATTCACGACACAAATTCTCTAATCTTTTCCTAGTTAAAAGTGCCTTATTACGTTCGCTTTGAAACTGCTCCTTCTCTCGTTGCAACAACATTATCTTTTTCTCAGACTGTTTCAAATTTAACAATAATCTCTTATTATCGTCCACAATATCAGAGTATTTCTTAGACATTACATCCAGCTTTTCTTTCATGGTTTGCGCATCGATCACAGCTTCTGAACATTGTTCCCCGGTCTTTTTAATATCCTTCTTTCTACTTTTCTCTTCCTTCGAACGTTTTCTTTCTTTCGTACGATCGATCGGCTTTACCTAAAAAAAGAATTTAAGTTAAACGATAAATCCTAATGCGTACCAACCATAACGATTATTGAATTATACACATAAAACAAATCTTTTTCAACGTAAATTGATATCGACGATCATACAACCATTATGATTAATTCGATTATCCATTGATAGAAAATTGTTAAAGTGTATTTTTCATTAATCGGCGATACGTCGTAATAGTGACAATAATAAATTCACATAGAGGTTAGGTGTATTATTTTAACCGACTTTTACCTCATTCTTTTTCTCCATCGAAGGACTCTCGTCGTTCGAATTTTTATCATTAATCTCGTCCATCATAGGAACATCTGCGAGAAACACAAAAAAAGACAAGGAAAGAAAGATAAAAGAAATAACGTGTTAAAAGGTAACGATATTTATTATTTACTTTCTCTAGCTATGAAAACAGTTAACGCGGAAGCGCGCGCAATAGAGAAACAGAAAGAGAAAAAGAGAAAGAGATAGATAGATACAGTTCTACGCACAGTATTATATAGCTTTATCGTCGTCTCGTGAAAACGAGGGAATTTCACGATACAAGGACAACAAGGACGACCCTTGGCCGAGTGAAAGAAAATATGGCGTTCTATAAGTTCGCGCCACGATATTTATTAATCCGTAGAAAAATAATACTCGCATTATCAAGGAACGTTGATTGTTAAATCGATGTAACTCGGTCCAAAATCCAATACATTCTTCTCGTTCCTCTAACGATCTTTATCGCGATTTATCAAATTTTTATTTGTTTGAAAAAACTTAAAAGTTATGCTGGATATATATATATATATATATATATATATATATATATATATATTACGTGTGTTCGTAAGTACATATAATACGTTAAAAAACTTTGTTGGTTTTTCGAAAGAGAAGAATAACAAAAAAAGAAAAAAGAACACGATCACTCGTTTCCGTCCCTTAGTTTTTATTATACCAAACACTTCGCATTTAACTTCCTCTAACATATGTATATATTCAATCGTTATGTAATATGACACGATTTATTCGAATCGGGGGATCAACGAACGTACATAGATAGATAGAAATAAGTAAATCTGCTCGAAAGTATTTTCTTTTGTAAGTATCGAAAGACGGGATGAAGAAGAAGGGGATCGTGACGTTCAAAGAACAAGAAAACGTTCGACAGAGAGGGAGAGTGAAAAAGAGAGAAAGAGAAAGAGTGGAAGGAAAAAAGAAACAACAAAGAAATAATTTTTACTCGTTCGACAAAGTGCGATGTTGATATTAAACTCGTTTGTACTTGCTGGTATCTATACGTATATGCGATACGTTCGAAAGTAATATATTTTGTTAATAAGAGAATGGTGATGTGCTCGCGCAACAATGGCGAAGATGCGGATGATACGATGGCGACACGGAACGAAACACTGCCAATGCGAGAAACAGAAGGTACCTCCCGAGAAGTCTCGCTTGTTATTTCGGGAATACGTACTCTAAAGCGTTCTAAAGTTAGACTATCGTAGAGACGTTAAACACGAATGTAGTCGGATACTGTGTATCGTATTTGTACGTTTATAAGAAGAAGAGGAGGAGGAGGAGGAGAAGGAGGAAGAAGAAGAAGATGAGAAAGAGGAGCTACTCTCGATGTAATCGTCTCGTCGTTGTTCTTACAGATACTTTAAATGGGGTTTGATATATTACTAAATGTTAATTTCAAAAGAAAAGAAAGGAAAGAACTTATCGAACGTTTCAAACGAAGAGATAAATCGGATTCGAAGAAATAATCCAAATCGACGCGTTTGATGGTTATTGCAAGTATCTTGAATGGTGTTCGATGTATTATTAAATGTTAATTAAAAAAAAAAAGAGAGAGAAAGAAGAGAATTTATTCATTATCGAACATTTCGAACGAAGAGACGATTGGATTCGAAGAAATAATCAGAATCGACGTATTTGATTGTTATTTTTTTTCTTTTTTTTTCTTTTACCCTTTCTCTTTTAAATATGAATCTCCCGCCAATTATATTTCTATCGCGCTATCTATAGGATATTCGACGTACTATTTTTCCATGCTACTTTATCATGCGAGTTTGTTTCTACCGAAATTAGTCTTTCTTATTTAGAAACTATTTTATCGATCGCGATTCTAAATTCGTTCGTCCTAATTGAAAAGTTCTATCGTTCTGTTTGATTTAATGGAAATTAGTGTTTTTCAAGATTGAAATGATTATAAGGTACGATTTATTGTAATCTCTTAGTGAGATTAAACTAATTATTTTTTTGAAAAATCAGTGCATTACAATATTCACGATATTCTATAACAAACGTTGATCATTTAGGATTTTATGTGATTAATCAAATACAAACAATTAAAATACAAAGAAATAGTTAAATTTATCATATATTAATAAATTAGTTAAATTAAAATATATTAATGGAACAGTTAAGTTTATTATAATGAATATTTTATAAATTATTTCGTTTATTAAAGCAAGGTTAATAACGCTCCCATTATATTTCACATTGATGGTATAAGATTCATGTTGGTAGGTATCATGCTCCAGTAAATAAACATAAGGTCTCCTCTTTAAAAGCATCTAATAAAAATGAAACGTTTAAGATGAAGTTTTTACGTGTAAAAGTCGAAGAGTGCACTTTGGTTAATGAAGTGCACGGAAGTGGGAATGGTAATGGCTGAGGACGTTGTAAGATTTTACAATCGTTGATAAAGATAGTACTTTGTCACGTAAATGTTATCAATAAAATCATTTCTATGATCGATCGATGAGTTCAATTATACGAATGAAATTTCATAAGAACGAATGATTATATTTCGGAAAATATTAAATTAAATCGTGCCTTATTTTAATCTATATTTTAAAGTACACGTGATTTCTCAAAGTTTCATCACGGTTCGTCGAATAGTAGTGATCGAAAAAAGAAAAAGAAAAAAAAAAAACGTTGTCGTTCTAAAAATAAGTCGGATCTTTCTCGACGCTCGATACGACATACGAATTCACTAATTCCCGTTTTTCCTCTCTTCAGATCCCCTTCGATCGATTTATTTGCACGATGCAATTTAAAACGAACGATCGTTATGCAAGAACTACGAGAGGAACGATTTGCATCGACTTTATCGTCATTGGCGTTTCTGGCATTGCTTATTGTATGATTATTAACTACCATGAACGAAAATAACCTCGTTGACAATATCCTATCTTTATTTTCTTCCTTCAACGGCGTTCAATGTTCTAATTCGAATCTTTTGTTTTCTTAGTCTCCGTCAAGACGATTTTACTTTCCAAGAGAAACGATCTGTCTGAACTAGAACAAAAAAATAGAATTGCTTACAGATGTACGGATTTGTACGAGTATAGGTAAAAGTATATATATATATGTATGTATATATACATACGTACGTATGTACATGCGTCAAGTGTGTCCTCTTCGGAACGCATACCTTTCCTTTCGTTCGCGCTTATGATAATTATTAGAAGCGGTCCGGATGTGAGTGCCGATAAAATGTTCATCGCAATGTAATACGAATGATCTTATTTGCGTTGGCAAACTTTACCTACCCTTAAAGTTTTCTTAAGACTTACTGGTGATCGTGCCAAAATCGTAATTTCGAGTTCTCCTTAACGATTTTTCATCGATACATGTGCTTTTCTTAATCCATTAAAACTGGGGAACCATGACGTGTCTAACGTGTTAAATCGCATTTAAAGCATTTCACGTGTTAGAGAATATGTGAAATTCCGATTTTCTTTCTTGTCGATCACGATTATAACTTCGTAGTACGAAAATTCCTACGTACGATTAATTCGTCGTCACGTACGTTGGAGCAGCTCCAAATTCAAACGACGATCTATCGAATCGTTTTCTCGTATCTAAGTACTTTAATCGGCATTCGCCGGCAAAAAGATAAAATCGTGTCCTGCATCCTTGAAAAATCAACTCTTCGTTCTTCGTCTAGCATAAGAGAGACATTATCGTTATCGCATTTAAAATTCTTCGTCGACGCGACACGTGGAAGTAGTCACCATGTAGAGAGAATGATCGACGTAGGATGTATTATTTATAAGCATTCACTAGCAACGTCGAATTTCGTGCGAACTTTCCTTTGGTGTGAAAAATATTAGAAAAAAAAGGAGAAAAAAGAAGAAAGATAATGCTACACGAAAAATTCTTTAACAAATAACAACAACAAATCGCAACGATAATAATGATAATAATAATAATAATAATAATAATAATAATAATAATAATAATAATAATAATAATAATAATAATAATAATAATAGACAATGATACTCAACTTGAAACGCTTCTAAAAAACGCATTATAAACGTTACAAATGTAATAACGTCAAACATCTAAATGATTATTAATAATAATTATCAATTATTATTCTTCTTATTTATATCTGTCTTACGACGAAGATACAGAGTTTTTCGAAAGAACATAAAACTAATTAATTCGAACGAGAGAGAGGTCACTAAGAAAGATCACGAAAGAATAATAGCGAGCGAAGATAAAGAAATAATTTTTTTGCTCGTAAATTAGTAATTACTTCTTCACTCGTAGATCTCTCTTAGAGGACGACGTTTCGAAAAGATCCATCTAAGATTCAAAGTAAAGCCCGCGCGAACGTGCGCACTTCGGTCAAGAGTGACGCATGCGCAGTAGTACATTTTCGCGATGAAGGCGTGCACAACGAAGAAAAGACGCGAGCGAACGCGTGTTTTAGATCAGTGAAGCGCCGGCAAAGCCGGAGGAAGGATGTTTCTTTGTAATCATCATCTTTCTCTTCGCTGAGTTTTCCTCCTCGTCGTACGAAATAGAACCGATCAAAGTTCGTAGATTCGCTTTAACGATCGTTCGATTTCACGTTTTTTTTTAAATTTTCTTTCATTTGCAATTTTTTTTTTTTTTTATTGGGTTTCTTTTACGTGGTTTTTCTTTTTTTTTTTTTTAATTCTTACATCTTTCTTTATTCCGCTAACTACATCGAATCGATTCGAGTGAAACAACGAAGTTGATTTCGTGTCACGTTTTCGTGCTCGACCGGAGGATGATTCAAGAAGGATAGGAAGTTTAGAGAAAAAGAAAAAAGAAAAAAAAAAAAGGATTTTCTCATCTCTTCCGGTAAATCAGGAGATAAGCTTAATCGATCTTTCGCATCGTTGCGGAGTCTCTCTCGATCCTCTTTAAGAGAGATCGAAAAGGGAGGAGTCTTTCAAGATCCGATTTGTCTCGTCTGCTTTTTTTCTTTGTTATTTCTCTTTTTTCCTTTTGATTCTTTTCTTCTCTCAACGAGTCTCTTTTGATAAGTCGTTAGAGAATTTTGGAGCAGAGTAGTACGTCTTTTGATTTTAATCGCGTAAAAAATAATCGACGAGCGACAACTGGAGCTTCAAAGTCGTTTTAAAGAAGCAGGTTTTGAGAATAAGCGAAGGGACGAAGGGTCCGGACCCAGATCGGCCGGTGTTGTCACATCTCCGAAAAACGAGTACGAGCAAGGCAAGAAAGCTACAGCATCAGCAACAACGTCGAAAGTGGGGATACGATAAGAGAAAACACTTCGTTTCTCTTTTAACTGATCGTTCGAATAAAACGATACATACGAGGCGTTCGAGAGAATTTATATAAAAAAGAAAAGAAGAATTTATTACCAGTTCAAACGATACTATGATGATGGAGCGAGTATTCGTTGAATTAACAAAGATAACGAACGATCGGAAAGTCGTTTTAAAGAAATAGTAACGTTCTTGGCACGACCGTAAAACTTTTTTATCGATTAATACGAAGAAAGTATATATATATATATATATATATATATTAATTAAAGCGATAGATAAATTAAATCGTTTGATCAAAAAAAAAGAGGGAAAAAAAAACCAGGAAAATGAAAATGATCGAGAAGATAACGTCGAGTTTCCATACGGAAGCTTTGCAAAATGATAGCTTGTCTATCGTTGATCTAGCAAGTACAATGATGACCATGAACGTTACCGTTCCTAATATACCTAAAAGACACGTGACTTTTATTTCTCAAGCAGTACTCACGTTGGTATATATAACCGGTGTTATCGGTAATGTGTCCGCTCTGGTCATTCTCTTTCATCGCGATAAGGTAAAGAAAAAGAAAAGACAATTTTCTTAAATCGTAGAAAATAACAATAAATATTTTCTTTTCTTTTTTTTCTCTCTTTTTTTTTAGAGAAGAAACCGCAAACACTTGCTGATGCTACGTTGCTTGGCAAGCAACGATCTCGTTGCATTATTGGGTATGTTGGTCCAAATGTATATCAGTATCTACGTAGCTGGCGTTACATCCAATCGTGCATTCTGTTCTCTACGAGTCGTATGGAGACTCTTTGGATTATTCAGTGGCTGTGTAGCTATCGTAATGGCCGCTGAAAGATGGTTAGCTTTGACTAGGCCTTTCGTTTATCAAAAGGTAAGGAGACAAAAGATTCCCAATCAAAACCATCGTCACGATATTACATTATGAATTTTCAACAGCTTCGTTTGATAACTCAATCTTCATCCGTTTATAATTAAATTCGAGAGAGCAATATAAGTAGTTACAATGATCATAAAACGCATCGGGCATTTTAAATAGCTAGTTATTCGTTTAACGAGACGTTTGTTTCGTTTTAAAGGAGACCGTAAACTCCTTAATGTGCGAAACAAGAAGGCAATAACAGATATCTACTCTTTTTTTTTTCTCCTTATCTCTCTTCAGGAGTCGAAGTTTAGTGACTCGTACAGACATCCCAAACTTGTTTTCTTTTGAAATGAGTCGATGAGTAAGATAAGCTATGCGTTCCTATTTCTATGTACACACACACACACACATATGTCTGTAACTATGCATATAAGCTCGCTATATGCTATATCGAGTTGACCCATTTCATGATATTCTTTACCAATCTACTTACTAATCCGAAAGAGACTTAAGTAAGTAAGTACTTATTTATTTGTTTATATATCACACGGTAATCTTACAGAGAAACGAATGAACTCTATGAAAATATAATGTTTACGACTCTCACAAATCGTGATCGATGTAAAATTTGTGTTAGAACGTCGTGTCTCACGATTAACATCATTCGTCATTAAAATTCATAGACGTTCGTTCGTTAACTCGACAGATACATATGGGAAACGAGAAGGGAATACTAATTTTCGCTACTTATTTGCACGTTCCTATCTTCGAATTGCTGTTAAGATCGGAATATACGATCAAAAAGTTTCTCACATCTTCATTTTAACGTCCTACGATGATACAGATCTAGATGTCTTCCTTATTGTTACGTTAGAATATTTTCCTTGAATTTCTTCGTTTTATTTTCTGCTTATTTCCTAACTCGAGAGGAATGATCTGAATTATAACCTGATGGATGGGGCGTTAAGAAAATTCTTCGATTTCAACATCCGAAACTACTTTCTGTTACTTAGCCCTCAGGGTATCGAAAGGTAAAAGGTTCTTTTTAGGACGCTCGTCGTTCTCTCTAGTAGACCCTACAAAATTGTATTACACCTACACGAACTTTCCAAATGATTTTGTTGTAAGAGTAATCTTTACGTTTTTTATCAGACGTCTATTATATCTCGATTAATCTTTATCTCGAAATAACGTGTTTACATTGAAAAGTGTGTCGCATGTACGAGTTCCTATTTAGAATTTTAATGGGTACCTATGAAACATAGAAAACAAAAATTAAAAAAAAAAAGAAAAAAGAAAGAGACACGTTTTATCGTCTACACAAAGTTCAAAGATCATTGGTGATACAGATTCTATAAACATTCCTAGTAAAGATAAACAAAGTACGCATGATTTCTTCGAAACGGAGGGTAACTAACATGGGCCCTCTTATTTTATTTATTTCGCATCGTGAAATTTGATAATCGGACAACACGAAAGACTATCGACCAGCTCTCGTTGACTTAATCGCTACGAACACGCTATTTTTTTATTCCACGATTCTCGAATATTCAAGGCTGAGAAAGCATTAATGTAGGTCACAAATTTGACTGTTAAAGTTCCAACCTTATCGGTATATAATCTATCAACTTCCTTTAAGAAATATTTCTTACATGCATTTAGACACGTTCTTATTTCTATGAACGTGTCATTACTATCGTTAATGAGAACGTATTTAAAAAATTATTCTTACCAACTTGTTGTCCCTATTTCATCTAAGATTTCATCTAAGATATTCTAGATATCTCTAGAAGAATTAAAAAACGAGAAAAAAATAAATTTCAAAATTTACATGAACAAAAGTAGTCATTAGCTTCGTGTTTCGATAAGATTTCAACGTTTGATAGTGTAATAGAATTTATCTACATTATTCTTTGATTTAAATGTTATAATTCTTTGATACGAAAGATTCATTCGTTCGTCGAATAAACGTCGATGAATCGGTGGAAAGACGTAAAAGATCAGTTGAGATTATAAGAGTGGATTATGTTTGTGTTATCACAGAATTGGCGTATTCAGTAGACAACTTTTGATCGTAAATTTTAATGCATGCTTTTTTTCGTTAATGCTATCGTATGTTATGTATATATAGAATATTACTATTTTTAGAATAGAAAAGATTAAAAATGTTCAATATATATATATATATATATATATATATATATATATATATATGTATATACATTGAACATTTTTAATCTTTTCTATTCTAAAAATAGTTATATGTATATATATATATGTTCTTAAAGACCACTCAGCAAGGTTTGCAGGTCAGCAATTCATTTCATGAGCACGATCTTAAAAGTACGAAATATCTGAGCGAGTGCTTTACTAGGCGAGAAAACATTTTCGCGGACGATCGACTAGAATCTATCTTTCTTTCTCCTTCTTTTTCTCCATCATTATTTTCTTTTACTCAAGAAAAACGAAAGCAAAATCGAAGAGGAAAAAGAAGACAAAAGGATTGATGAAAATTTATTTTTTATCTTTTATCGTCGTCCTTGAATAAAACGTTTCATTGAGCTCTAAGGATTATCTAGTAGTAAAAATTCGAATCGATCACCCTCATCTTCAATATATACATATATATATATATATATATATATATATATATATATATATAGTATACGAGTGTTAATTTAGATCAATTAATATCATTGAGAAAGACTTTACCCACGCAAAGTCCATACCGTAATTTCTAGGAAAGCCTATCCTTCGATGTAATGGCAGTGAGCATGCGTCTTACCAAGAAATTATTGAGGGTTGATGAGCAATCACGAGTCGATTCGATTCTCTCTCCGAATGAAATACTTTCTCGTGTTACGAAGATTCGGACAGTGACGTCTTTTATTTATATCGATTCTCTTCACGTTCAACGTTCCGTTCTTTAACGCGTAGTAATAGTTGTTGTAAGATAGTAGTAACCGTAGTAACAGTATCTTATGTTCACGATCTAAGCTCTATTTTGACGAACGTATGTATTTTTGCCAGACGCGGATGTTTACAAGGTCCTCGAGAATAGTAGGGCTCTTGAAACGAGACGTTAAATCAATAAAATTCTACGAGAGATTCTTAGATTCTTTATATATATATATATATATATATATATATATATATATATATATATAATATTTTGATCTAAAATAATAATCTTAATATTCGAAGATTATAATTAAAAGGAAAAAGAATCAACGCAAAATGAAGAAAACTAACTGTACGAATAACACGAAATTTGATATAATGATAGAACGTCGTTCTTCCGTAGCAATGCTCTCGAAACGTCAAAGCAAATTTAAAGTTACGTTTGAGACGTCCCAAGTGTCAAAGATGCTCCATTTAAATTAAAAAGAACTCTTGCAACTTCTTCTCTTTCTTTTTTTTTCTGCCTGTTTCAAATTCAATACTTTGTATTCAACAACTTTGCTCTTTCGATCAGCCTTTCTCTCTCTCTCTCTCTCTCTCTCTCTCTCTCTCTCTCTCTCTCTCTCTCTCTCTCTCTCTCTCTCTCTCTCTCTCTCTCTCTCTCGTTTCAGATTTGGTAATATCACTAAATTAAAAAAATACGCACATATTTATTTTCTTCCCTTTTGTTTTTGATTTGACATTAATCTATAAAAAGTAATATTAATACACTTTCGATCAAAATCTTTGAATTTATCGTCTTATTCCTCTAATAACATAGCAAACGTTGCGACGAAATATGAATCATCGAAATAATATATTTTTATATGTCTAACAAAATGTTTAATACGTTATTACATATACTATATTTATTATATATTTATTTCATACCTTGCATTACGTCGATATCGTTCGATATTATTTATCGATCTTATTTATCCAAAAAACAACTAAATGAGAGCTGATATTGTTGTTGACAATATTTTATAAGTTAGGATACACTTTTTGTACTTTGTGATGACGTATCTTTGACCAACGTAAACACGTAGAGGTCACTTCATTTCGAGAAGAAGCTTTCAATTAATTAGAAACCATGTTTTGTGATCACATTCATTCGTCCCTAAGGATCGTCTGAAGAACATTTTCAATGTCACGTGTAATTTCAAGGTTTATAAATACATTGGATTTTATTTTAAGAAACCTATGAATGAAAATAATGACTAATATATTACATATAAGTTCGCGAAACATTTTAATTAATAATAATACATTTATTTTCTTTCTCTTGTTATCGATCGTGCATTTGACGATCGGTAAGATAAAACTTATAACAATGACGAATGAATCCTCGCCCAAAGGAACTATTATTTTATGCAAACGTATTTACATAAAATATGCCATTCTCGTAGAGACTCGATGTCATTGTTCGACGTTGAATACCAACGTAGATAAATACAATTGAAGATTCGTTTCAATTCCTTTTGCGTTCCTCAAAGAATTTTTATACTTCGGCAAGCTTTTCTTCGACTTTAAAGATTAGCGATAGATAGCGATAGATCAAATGAGATAAAACTTTCGCGATAATCTTCGACAAATAAGAAAAGAACACATCGTCGATCACTGTCTCGAATTTTATCGAAATCACGAAGGGTGGTAAATTAAAACGAAGGGTGAATAATATTTCGTTGTCCAGTTTGACTCATCGAATTCTTTGCTTTTCTAAAACGTATGTTTGTACAGACAGTCGCCAGGTTTCGAATCTTAAAACACACTATATTATATAGTAATTGAAGTTTATTGTTTAACGAATAAAATGTCCTTATTTGATTGATCGATCTTTCATCGTAAGCCCTATAGTATTTTTGTTAAAGAGGTCAATGAACTTTTTAGCTCAATCGGTGACATGCATGTATCTTTCAGCAGGTGACGTATCCGGTAATTGTCCGTTGTATGCTAGCACTTTGGCTGGCTGCTCTGTCATTGACCAGCCTACCGGTATTAGGCTTTGGTCTTTATTACAAAGACGATCACTGTGTTCGATATAGAGAGGCTACCGAACTTACTGACATTGCTTATGCATACGTGTGGTTCGTTTTCGGTAAGTGCCAATGATCTTTTGTAACGAGAGTATATATGTCTAGATATATAGAGCATATATATATATATATAATATATCTAAATAATTATGTATATACGTAAGTACGTGTCTAAATATACAGAATACGTATATATGTATATAACTACTTCAAATTAATCGATAAACTCCTCGCTTTTAGGTACTCTTCTCTGTCTATCCATTGTCTGGTGTAATTTAGCAGTGTCCAGAGCGCTAGGTACACTAGGTCGTCGAGCTGGAGCACTGAGACGTATCTCGAGGGCTTCTTCAAGAGCAAAACCGTTGTTAACTGTAACTGGACCCACACCAGAAGTCGTCGCAACTGCCGAGGAAAGAGCATTTGCTCGACTTATGGCAGTGCTTTCGATATCTTTCGTTGTATGTTGGATGCCACAAATGGTAAGAAGAATTTGTTTTTATTATTTTTTTTTAAAAAAAAAGGAAAAAAAAAACATATGTTCTTCTCTCTTTCTCTCTCTCTCTGTTTCTAAGATTATATCCTCTCCTCTTTTCTAAGACATATCGTTATGAAATTCTATCGATAATATCCTCACTCTTGGTGGAAACGAAAAAATCTCAACGGGATAGATTCTTCTTTTTTCTGGATCTCCCTTCTCCGATTACTTCTATTGGGTCAAGGTCAAGTGGCCATCATTCGATGCAATTCGGCTGCGAACGATGCCTTAAGTTGTCACGTAAAACTACGAAGAATAGCCGTGAAAAGAGCCCTCTGATTTATATCACGGAGGGTGAAATCTAAGTTTTTTCTTCTCTCAAATGTCTTTCCAAGCTGTTTGTACGTTCTTTGTACTTTTTTTTCTAGCTTCTTATGAAAACAATGATCGTTCTTATGAACTCATAAATTATAAAAAGAAAAAAAAACATTATAGGTAACAAAGATTTTATATTCTCTTTTATTTTATTTTATTATATTTTTACAAAAAAAAAAAAAAAGAGAGGGAGAAAAATAGTTGGACGTTCAAGATCGGTTGAAAAGTTTGTTATTAATTCGTTCGTCGATAAAAAGTCTTTTATGATGGTAAGTTGTCAAGAACTTCCACGAGGGTTCGTAAATAGTTTTGTTCGAGTGTCCTTCGAGTACGACGTTTCGTCTGAAGAAAATGATCGGACCGTTTTTAGCAAGGCAACCCTGAGGTAAAATAACGTCGTCGAAAAGAACTTAGCTTCCGGCTAGTCGCTTTTATGGGAAGCGATCGTTCTTACGTGACGTGCTTGCAAGGGATATCGGCGTTGACATTTTACTCCTACGCAGTCGAAACGTCAACGATATTTGTGACCAACTCGTTTCTAATAGAACTTTAAAAGCCTTGGAGTTGTTGTTTTTTGTTTCGTTTTATTACGAAGTGTCAATAAGAATCTGTAAGTTTAAATTCTCTAAGTTTCTAATGAAATCGTTCATCGAATAGAAAACGAATCGAAAAGTGTTTTATTTTTCTTTCTTTTTTTTTTTATTTAACGCTATTTTCAAATCAATCACGATTTATTAATTCATTTATCTTTATATTGCATCGTGTTATATAAATTTTCCGATAAAACTGATAGAATACGAAAAATCTATAAATTCACGAAGAAAAGATTCAGCTCTTCAACCAATTCGTAATTTAATATTCAATGGCTACGTATCGTTGTTTTCAAATGCTCTCACGTACGATCCATCGAGACCAACGAAACGTCGCGAAATAGATTGGCTCGATTAAACCGGATATCATCGATAATAACGTAAGGTGTATGTCGACAATTGTTTTATACAGCTCGAACATCAATCCTTTATGTTCGTTTAATAAAAATCTATCTATACGGTGAGGTTGATCAATCTATCAGTTTACGAATAATAGGAAATTCTTAGTCAATGATTTTTGTCGAGTCAAATTCGACGAACTGATATTCGGCTTGGATCAGACTCGACAAAAATTTCGTAAAATTATTAGAAACGATTATAATAAGATACGCGAGGATTCACTTAGTGTCTTTAATTCAAATAGAAATTTCTTGGATGACCATAATCACTTTTAATTATACAACGAGCGTTCAATGTTGGATGACTATAATAACATTTGTCAAAGCAAGGGTCGAACAAACAATTATTCCGTCAATTTATTCAATCGTTTTTTAGATTTCGATTCCGCTCGCACAATTTTCTATGACTTTAACGACAAAGATGGTGACTTTGAAAAGATGTATTCATGCTTTTCACATTGTCGCCGACATTCTTTTGTGCGTACATTTCACTTTGGATCCATATATTTACGTTCTACTTCGAATGCCTCGACCAAGGTTCCGTTTGTTAAAACCACTTTGCAAGATCTGTTGGCCAGCCAGAAGTCGATCGAATTCGTTCACAGGTGAGATTCGATTTTATTTTTTTTTAATTAATCTTTGTTTTTATTTTCATTTTTCCATTCGATAACCCTAATTAATCGTAATATAAATTTTAGGAACAGGAGATAATCATTGCAGCAGTGGTGATCCACCAACCCCTATAACCGAAGCACCCTCGACACCCGTTAGCGAGGAACACGAATCTGAATTAGCAACTGTCAATGTTTGAGATCGATATGTGTCGATCGTATCGATCTCATTAACGATTTTACGTTTACACGTTTACACGAGAATTATTCTCTGATGTACCAAAGTTCTATATATCTATTTCTCATTCACTATTTCGTGTTTACATTTCTGAATTAAATTTGGGACAAAATCGAGGCATTCCATGAGAGTTAGAATGAAGAAAAAAGGATGAAAATTTTATTTGAGATTAGAGTATTGCAATTATAAATATCTATGGATATTTGTGTACTTCTTTTTTCTTTTATATATACTATATATATATATTGTCGAAGGTTTATGCATGAAACGACTTTTCATCGAGAACTCCAGTCATTTGCTTCGCGCAAATGACAGTGACGTTGACAGTTCGGATACAAGCCTA
This sequence comes from Vespula vulgaris, assembly GCF_905475345.1. Taxonomy (NCBI): domain Eukaryota; kingdom Metazoa; phylum Arthropoda; class Insecta; order Hymenoptera; family Vespidae; genus Vespula; species Vespula vulgaris. The sequence goes on along the minus strand of NC_066590.1, from coordinate 7,996,097 downwards.
ATCTTTCGACAATCTAATTACGATCAAACGTACTACGAAAATAATCGACATTTTTTTTTTTTTATATTTATATTTTATGATTCGTATATTTTGAAAGAAATTGATGTAGGATTGTATGATTCGATTGTATGATCGACGAATTTTAAACGTTTATTACGTTCGATTAAAAACGTGAAATAAAAGGAAATATTTAAATATACGTTTCCAAAGCACAGTTACACGATCCAAATTATTCTACATAAATGTATATACATTGTAAATGTTGACATCTGTGTAGATATGTTTCTAGTCAGAGTGAACCGATGTAACTGTGTAAAAAAAAAAAAGAAAATACATCCACATACACGTCAAAAAAACGAAAAAAAGAAATAAAAAGAGAAATTTCATTCGTTTCCAATGCAAGAATATCAAAATAAGGAGATCGATTATTCTCCGTACGATGTTAATCGTTACGCGCGTGCATTTCTTTCTTTTTTTTTTCTTTTTTATATTTTTTAAAAAGAAATTTTACTCGTGCCATTTAATGATGCTGTTATTCTAAGTGTATTATGTGTGTACATGAATACATATTTACATATAAAATAAGAGTACACGTTAAGAGGAACGAACATATTATTATCATTACTAATAATAGATTTATCAATAATTTTGCACATCGTGATCGCATATCGTTCGATCCGTTCGTCTTATTTGATTTTATATATATATATATGTATATATATATATATATATATATATATATATATATATATGTTCTCCTCAACGAAAATGATATTTATTGTGTAAGAGAAGTATTCATGTATAAGATATTTTTATTAACCATTTATAAATTTTAAATCATCTTTGAAATGATTACATCAACGAGCATTTATAATTGTACATAAGAATGTTATATATAGTTAACTATAATCAAATGTACTGTCTATTGATTGTGACGTACAATCGCAGGCGATGTAAAGCACGCAGATGATATCTATTAAAAGAGAAAAAAAAGTCACATAATTGTCAAATAAATATATACATACATAATAAACGATGATACATTAATCCTTGAACATTATTTTTCATAACTCCTGCTTAACGTTGGATGATGTTTTCAATAATAACGCGAGAAAAGGAAAATACATATAATACAAATATATTTACGATATATATTATATATCCCTTTAGCCATTTATAACAGCCAGATCATATAGTCTCGTATCTACACAATTTTAACACGAGACTGTTTTCTATTACACACTAAAGATGCATCCAAGCATTGCATTGGTACGGTTATTGACCGAAAGTATAAATAAATAATGCATTTTTCCATCTCCTTGTAAAGGGGAAAAGGGAAAAATGATACAGGGGAAAGAGAGAGAGAGAGAGAGAGAGAGAGAGAGAGAGAGAGAGAGAGAGAGAGAGAGAGAGAGAGAGAGAGAGAGAGTGAGAGAGAGAGAGAGGAAGAGAAGGAGAGAGAGAGAGAGTGAGGAAGAGAAGGAGCGAGAGAGAGAAAGAAGAAGAGAAGGAGAGAGAGAGAGAGAAAGAACACGAGATATTCTTTTCAAAAACACGTAATAGAATAATTTTCGATACATCGAACATATGATCGATTCTTATTCTTCTATGAAAGACAAATGTCAAAGGCAAAACGTTTATCAACATAATTTGCTTTTTTTTTTAATCTTTTTTTTTTCCTTTTTTCTTTTCTTTTTTTTTTTTTTTACACTTATGTTTTAATTTTCTCTTTCAAAAAATAGATTATTTCCACGAAAAGCTCAAGCTCTTATCTTTTGTCTATACGTATATTATTTAAAGTCCGCTTTTGATATGGATTCATTTATGTTACATATAAAAATATGTAACCCATGATCGCGTGTTCTTTTTCTTTTTTTTTTTCTTATTCTTTTTTTTTTCTTTTTTTGTTTTGTTGTAATTACAACATGTATTATATAGATAAATTTGAAATAAGAGCGTACATATATTTTGTTTCCCATAAATATTATTTGTGTCGTTCAATCTAAGAGAAAATATTATTCGAGAATGTGCACGTGCAGTAAATTTGATTAAAGATATTCGATTAATGTTTCATTCGTTCACACAATAAAGTGGCACAAATATACGATCGAAGAATAATAGATATAACTTTGTATATATCGTCATATGTAGTTTTCATTCAGTCTTAAATTAGCAAAATTACAATTACCTTTTTCTTTTTTTTTTTTTACTTTTCTTCACACTTGAACACATATTTATTTATATTTACACATCGATATTATATCGAACAACTATATATTTCATAATAGAGAAAATAATTTTTTATAGGCTTCTCATCCCTTAACATTCATACCATATAGCGTTTCGATGTTACGAATCATTTTCATTGATCAAGTGTGAAGCAATTTTTTAAAATTTCTTGATAATAAATTATTGTCAAAACGTACTTCGCGTTAATTTATAATACGCATGTAAGCATAGGAACCACAAGAGAGTTAATCATAATGTAAGGACGACTTCGTTTCAATAATTTGCACTCTTCTTTTGATATGGATAATTGTATCATTTTCATTGTCTACATTCCCGTGTATACCCATAAACGCACATACATACACGCATACATACACCTCATACACGCCCGCACACCATACACATATACACACACATAAGACGTGATATATCTTCAATTGAAAACTATTATTTTTACATAGAATCTTTTCACGGAATACACGGACACATTAATTTACATCATTTAAACATTCAAAATGAATAACGAGGTACATTTGGATTTTGTTGTATCATCAAAGAACAACGATAAAATCTTGTCAATATTTTAACATTCGTTAGAAGTGATGAACCTTTCAATCTCATCGTTTAATTTAGGCCATTTAAAACGTTATAAGCTCGTTTTCAAAGCCCTTTCAGGTACCGCACATTAATGATTATCGTTTCTATTATAACAAGATATTGACACATTATGAAATTTTTATTTTCCACTGTCCTACTAATTCTAGCTCCGACGATAATAAAAGATTTATGCTCGAATAATAGACTAGCACAGTCCTTAGAGATTTTATAATTTTTTAGAGAAAGTTCAACCAACACCAATGACAACGACGGATAATTTTTCATGATAAGTGCCTTCAATGTAATTTACTGGACAAATTCAACGGCAATGGTCAGAATTCTTTCCTCGAACGAATCCAACTAAAGAAGAAAGAGAGAGGGCGAGAGAGAGAGAGAGAGAAGAAAAGAAGAAGAAAAAGAAGAAAAAGAGGAAAAGGAACTCGAAACGAACTCGAAACTCGAAAAAAAATCCTTAAGCAAGATTTTTATCATCCTATCAAACAAATTTGACTTCGTTCTCTCGATGACGGAACTTTTATCCTGGTTCTGACGCACTCCGCCAGGAGTAACCAAAGATCCCTGAAAAATCGTCGTGTCGATCCTTCCGTGTTATCCGAGATCGGCACAGTGTTACAGTGTTCACAGGTTGGCTGCACATTCGACAAGAACGATTCCCGCGACATGTCGTGCCGACTATTGTGAACCGCGACCATCTGCTAAAAATTTTTTTGACCAAGACACATTTTACCGGACGAACTAATACGATCTTCGATATTTTTTCTGTGTAATTTAAGAAAAGAAGATCGATACCTTGGGCTGTGCACAAAAACATCACACCTTCCACAAAGGAAGATGATTCGTCGAATCTTCACGTCCTGTTTGTAATTCCGCGGATGCTTGAGGTCCCCTGAAATCTTCGTAACCATCGCCACCAGATATCACCAAGAGTTTACCACGATTAATGTTATTCTGATGCACTTTCTTCGATTTCAAAGAGTACCGATTCACTTCTGGTCGTGGCTCTGGTTTCGATGGTGTACCGATTTCCACGCATGTTAGAAACCTCACGTGTCCCGTGTGTCCGTTAGGTATTCCTTTGAGAAAAAAAAAAAAAAGAAAATACATCCACATACACGTCAAAAAAAATCCACATACACGAAAAAAAGAAATAAGAAGAGAAATTTCTTTTTTTTTCTTTTTTATATTTTTTAAAAAGAAATATTACTCGTGCCATTTAATGATGCTGTTATTCTAAGTGTATTATGTGTGTATATGAATACATATTGACATATAAAATAAGAGTACACGTTAAGAGGAACGAACATATTATTATCATTACTAATAATAGATTTATCAATAATTTTGCATATCATGATCGCATATCGTTCGATTCGTTCGTCTTATTTGATTTTATATATATATATATATATATATATATATATATATATATATATATATATGTTCTCCTCAACGAAAATGATATTTATTGTGTAAGAAAAGTATTCATGTATAAGATATTTTTATTAACCATTTATAAATTTTAAATCGTCTTTGAAATGATTACATCAACGAGCATTTATAATTGTACATAAAAATTTTATATATAGTTAACTATAATCATTGATTGTGACGTACAATCGTAGGCAATGTAAAGCACGCAGATGATATCTATTAAAAGAGAAAAAAAAGTCACATAATTGTCAAATAAATATATACATACATAATAAACGATGATACATTAATCGGAGAACATTATTTTTGATAACTACTGCTTAACGTAAGATGATGTTTTCAATAATAACGCGAGAAAAAGAAAATACATATAATACAAATATATTTACGATATATATTATATATCCCTTTAGCCATTTATAACAGTCAGATCATATAGTCTCGTATCTACACAATTTTAACACGAGACTGTTTTCTATTACACACTAAAGATGTATCCAAGTATTGCATTGGTACGGTTATTGACCGAAAGTATAAATAAATAATGCATTTTTCCATCTTCTTGTAAAAGGGAAAAGGGAAAAATGATACAGGGGAAAGAGTGAGAGAGAGGAAGAAAAGGAGAGAGAGAGAAAGAGGAAGAGAAGGAGAGAGAGAGAAGGAACACGAGATATTCTTTACAAAAATACGTAATAGAATAAATTTCTATACATCGAACAAATGATCGATTCTTATTCTTCTATGAAAGACAAATGTCAAAGGCAAAACGTTTATCAACATAATTTTTCTTTTTTTTTTTAATCTTTTTTTTTTTTTACACTTATGTTTTAATTTTCTTTTTCAAAAAATAGATTATTTCCACGAAAAGCTCAAGCTCTTATCTTTTGTCTATACGTATATTATTTAAAGTCTGCTTTTGATATGGATTCATTTATGTTACATCTAAAAATATTTGACGCATGATCGCGTGTTCTTTTTCTTTTTTTTTGTAATTACATGTATTATATAGGTTCTTTTTTTTTTTAATTACATGTATTATATAGGTTTTTTTTTTGTAATTACATGTATTCTATAGATCTTTTTTTTTTCTTTTTTGTTTTTTTGTAATTACATGTATTATATAGATGTTCTTTTTTTTTCTTTTTTGTTTTTTTTGTAATTACATGTATTATATAGATGTTCTTTTTTTTTCTTTTTTGTTTTTTTTTGTAATTACATGTATTATATAGATGTTCTTTTTTTTTCTTATTCTTTTTTTTTCTTTTTTGTTTTTTTTGTAATTACATGTATTATATAGATGTTCTTTTTTTTTCTTTTTTGTTTTTTTTTGTAATTACATGTATTATATAGATGTTCTTTTTTTTTCTTATTCTTTTTTTTTCTTTTTTGTTTTTTTTGTAATTACATGTATTATATGGATGTTCTTTTTTTTTCTTATTCTTTTTTTTTCTTTTTTGTTTTTTTTTGTAATTACATGTATTATATAGATGTTCTTTTTTTTTCTAATTACATGTATTATATAGGTTCTTTTTTTTTTTCTTTTTTTTTTTTCTTTTTTGTTTTGTTGTAATTACATGTATTATATAGATGTTCTTTTTTTTTCTTTTTTGTTTTGTTGTAATTACAACATGTATTATATAGATAAATTTGAAATAACATCGTACATATATTTTGTTTTACATAAATATTATTTGTGTCGTTCAATCTAAAAGAAAATATTATTCGAGAATGTGCACGTGCAGTAAATTTGATTAAAGATATTCGATTAATGTTTCATTCGTTCACACAATAAAGTGGCACAAATATACGATCGAAGAATAATAGATATAACTTTGTATATATCGTCATCTGTAGTTTTCATTCAGTCTTAAATTAGCAAAATTACAATTACCTTTTTCTTTTTTTTTTTACTTTTCTTCACACTTGAACACATATTTATTTATATTTACACATCCATATTATATCGAACAACTATATATTTTTCTATATATTTTCTATATTTTAACTATATATATTTCATAATAGAGAAAATAGTTTTTTATATGCTTCTCATCCCTTAACATTCATACCATATAGCGTTTCGATGTTACGAATTATTTTCATTGATCAAGTGTGAAGCAATTTTTTGAAATTTCTTGATAATAAATTATTGTCGAAACGTACTTCGCGTTAATTTATAATACGCATGTAAGCATAGGAACCACAAGATAAGTTAATCATAATTTAAGGACGACTTCGTTTCATTAATTTGCACTCTTGTTTTGATATGGATAATTGTATCATTTTCATTGTCTACATTCCCGTGTATACCCATAAACGCACATACATACACGCATTCATACACCTCATACACGCCCGCACACCATACACATATACACACACATAAGACGTGATATATCTTCAATTGAAAACTATTATTTTTACATAGAATCTTTTCACGGACTACACGGACACATTAATTTCATCATTACGGACACGGACACATTAATTTACATCATTTAAACATTCAAAATGAATAACGAGGTACATTTGGATTTTTTTTGTATTATCAAAGAACAACGATAAAATCTTGTCAATATTTTAACATTCGTTAGAAGTGATGAACCTTTTAATCTCATTGTTTAATTTAGGCCATTTAAAACGTTATAAGCTCGTTTTCGAAGCCCTTTCAGGTACTGCACATTAATGATTATCGTTTCTATTATAACAAGATATTGACACATTAAGAAATTTTTATTTTCCACTGTCCTACTAATTCTAGGTCCGACGATAATACAAGATCTATGCTCGAATAATAAACTAGCACAGTCCTTGGAGATTTTATAATTTTTTAGACAAAGTTCAACCAACACCAACGACAACGACGGATAATTTTTCATCATAAGTGCCTTCAATGTAATTTGCTGGACAAATTCAACGGCAACGGTGAGAGTTTTTTCCTCGAACGAATCCAACTAAAGAAGAAAGAGAGAGGGGGGGAGAGAGAGAGAGAGAGAAAGAGAGAGAGAGAGAGAGAGAGAGAGAGAGAGAGAGAGAGAGAAGAAAAGAAGAAGAAAAAGAAAAAGAAGAGGAAAAGGAAGAAGAAAATCTCGTTTCGATCGAGGACGAAACTCGAAAAAGCTACTATTCTCTCGACCAAAAATCCTTAAGCAAGATTTTTACCATCCTGTAAAACAAATTTGACTTCGTTCTGTCGATGACGGAACTTTTATCCTGGTTCTGATGCACTCCGCTAGGAGTAACCAAAGGACTCTTCCTCGATCCCTGAAAAATCGTCGTGTCGATCCTTCCGTGTTATCCGAGATCGGCACAGTGTTACAGTGTTCACAGGTTGGCTGCACATTCGACAAGAACGATTCCCGCGACATGTCGTACCGACTATTGTGAACCGCGACCCTCTGCTAAAAATTTTTTTGACCAAGACACATTTTACCGGACGAACTAATACGATCTTCGATATCTTTTCTCTGTAATTTAAGAAAAGAAGATCGATACCTTGGGCCGTGCACAAAAACATCACATCTTCCACAAAAGAAGATGATTCGTCGAATCTTCACGTCCTGCTTGTAATTCCGCGGATGCTTGAGGTCCCCTGAAATCTTCGTAACCATCGCCACCAGATATCACCAAGAGTTTACCACGATTAATGTTATTCTGATGCACTTTCTTCGATTTCAAAGAGTGCCGATTCACTTTTGTTCGTGGTTCTGGTTTCGATGGTGTACCGGTTTCCACGCATGTTAGAAACCTCACGTGTCCCGTATGTCCGTGAGGTATTCCTTTGAGAAAAAAAAAAAAAAAAACTCTTTAAAATCTCAATTTCCAAGGGAGAGAGAAGAGAAGGAGAGAAAGAGGAAGATCCGCAGGAGCTCGATACCAACCAGTTATGATGGGAGGTTGAGATATTCTTTGCGTGGATGGCTTGATGTGTGGTATCGGCACGGTTAAAAGAACACCAGCGCTCGTACCGATCCATAATAACTCATTGCAAGCCAATAAAGAGGTTACCCTGAGGCAGGCTGCTTTATGTTGTCTTATTATGTCATCGCAACCTGCAGCAAGTTTAATGTTTTCGTTAAAATAAATATCGTTGGAGGTAAAATACGTGTTCGTTAAAAGAGAAACTTATATTACGATTTCGTTCAAGATTTAAAACTTACTAGCAAGCATTTTGGTAACCGCCGGTGCAACATTTATATCCGTCAAGCATTCGTAATTACCAGCATGGAAGAGACGAAGTACGGCACTGTTATGCAAAGAAATCCAGACACCGAAACTACCAGAATTTACCATACAAGTGACCGCCCGACTTGCATCATTGCTGACCACGAAGTTGTGTTCGATGTTCAAGCTATGTGTATTAAAAACTTTCACGGAGTTATGACAACCGCACCACAATTTGCCAGACACCGGAAGCATCTTCGTTATTGGAGATGATGCAGTACTTACGGACACTATCGTTGGATCTGAAGTGTTCCAACCTCCTGCTAAATCCAATGAAAATAATATTTTTATATCTTTCATATATTCGACTATCGTAAGGACAAAATTATAATGATAAGACGAACTTACTGTGATCTCGTGTATATATAGCTATATCGCCATCGGCAAGTGACACAAAGACTTTATTGTCAAAATATCTATAATAGAAAAGGATATAGAGTTAGTTATAGCATAAGAAACATTTTGTCTTCCCGAAAATCGACTTACATGATACAATATACACTGCTACCATGTTGAATCTTTACTCTATTTTTTTTTATCCTAATATTGTCGCTACAATTATAAACGTGAATACATCCATCTTCTGTCCCCAACCACATGGTAGGCTGATTGGACTCCTCCTCGAAGACAATAGCGTTGTCGCTATTAGAAACATCTCCACCTGTGATTACCTTACAAGTATCCGCATTTGGAACTTTGTCTGAATTCGATTCGTCCGAGCTCGAGCTGCTGCATAAGGATGAGAGTAGTAAAACGAGCTTAATTTAATGCATATCGTAAACACATATATTATTACCTGTCTAACTGAATATTATCACTACCAGAGTCAACATCTTGCACGGAAATACTGATGCCGCTTTTACTGTTCACAAATGTATTACTGATGGATGATGAAGAGTTCGTACTAATTAGGAAATAATCAACGAATAAATAGTGTACATTTGACCACGCTTAAAAAGAAGGAAGCGAAACGCGAACGCGTACCAAGAAGTACAAACGGGTATCGCAGCAACACAAAGGATTCTGGCATTGCAAACTCCGTTACAAGATGTAACTTGAGGTTGTTCCAGACTCAAACTCAACACGCAAACCTGCCCAACGTATCCGTCGCTGTTGCACACCCATACATCTTGATATTCTTCCCCTGCCGATAACGTAGGTGTAGCGCAAGTGAATTGAAGCCCAGCTCGTGTCTTTCTAACGGGTAAAGGACCGGCGAACTCCGGGCGCAGTCTTCGATCGGCAAGCAGCGCTGAAATTGATAACGTAGGGTAGCAAAGGTAAGGATAGCAAAGTTCCTTCTTCCTTCTTTTTTATCCGAGGAGCTAGTTTTTCACTTACTCAATTTTTGTTTGGCTTCATTGAAACTCTCCTCCCAGCTCGCTCTGTTGTCAGGCTTAGTAAAGACGATGTTGATATTCTCGATGTCCGACCTGAAAAAGTACAGTAGGTAACTAACTACGAAAAAAAGGCACGAGGTTATTCGAGAAAGTATCGAGAATCGATTTACTGTGCTATTCCAGACAAAGCCAATTCCAGACAAGCCAATTCAGAATGAGCAGCGTTCCTTTCGGTTAGCTGCCGTTGCGTTTGATACAGCATGTCCTTGATCACATCCTGGAGCTGTGTCTTATTTCCATGTATCTTAACCGCTAGTTCTTGGATTTGGCTCAACGTGGCGCAATCCTCCTGTAGGTGATCAACTTCGCGTGCCATCCGTTTGAGATCCTCGTCCTTGGCTGAGAAGGAAAGATCGATGGAGAGAGACCAGCTGACGATATATTCGTCCTTCTAGCGAATGTTACTGATCTAACGTAGATCACAAACTTTTCTATCTACATTGACACGATACCTTTTACCACTTCGAGATTATCCAATGGTATTCTCATCAACATTTTGTACTTGTTAGCCTCGAGAAGACCGATCAAGGTGTTCGGGGAAGCGCTCCTACGATCGACCGACCGATCGATCATCAAATAGATCAATTAATCATCGTGTCGCAAGTTATTAGATAAGAAGAAAACGCATTAAAGGAACGCGTTACTATGTACTTACGTAGATGGTTTCCTTATCGCACCACTTCGTCGTTTGATATTTGTAATAACCAATAAGTCGTTGAACAAAAAGAGAGCTCGTTCCTTCCGCGTGCCCTGATTCGAGGCTATGGTAACCAAATCGTGACGGACGAACATTCTAGCCGTAAAAAACGAATATATCGTTGTAATGAACCTTTTTTATTCCGCGAGCATAGCCAAGTAAATATCGAAAATCGATGGGCTCATTCGTTGGGAAAAATGGGATGATGAAATAAAAAGGAAAATATTATATATACATATATTATAAGGGTTTGCAAACGATAGGTAATGATTAGTTACATGATTGGTTACATAGATGAGGTGAAAAATGTCTATCTAGAGATAATTACTATGAAATAACAACCAAACCAACCTATCGTTCGTAACGATCCCAGTAAGACCTTCGACGAGGGCTTGAAGCTCTCTCAAAATATTTTGTTGACGTTCCCATTCGAGAGACTCGCGTTCCGCGCAATTGATCTTCACAACCAATTCATGAATTTCCTTTTGTGCTGCCTGTAGGTACTTGTAATCGGGATGCCTTGGATCAGTGTGCTTGATAAGTCTCTGAATAAGTAGCTCGTAACGCGGGATCTTCTGCACCGGTTTAATCAACAATTGATCAAGACCGAGTTTGCCTTTATGCTCGCGTTCCATCGTCTACGAAAGAAGAAATAAACGATAAGGATAATCTCATATGTTATATAGATAAATGCATATGGTTTTTGTATATCTAGAACGATGATACGCGATTAAATTACCTCGAGAAATCGTGCGAACGCTGGTTTCCCTTGACATGTTTTTATCGCCATTCTCGCGGACTTCCAATTGTCCAAGAAAAGAGTGTAATCCTCTAGAACGACTGGCTTCGTAAACTGAACATATCCAAGAGAAAATTGTCTCTTTAATTTCGACTCATTCTCTTGCTTTAAAACTTTCTTATATTAATTTGCGAAATAATACTCACTACGTCCAAGAAAACATCTCCTACGGTCTGCCTTGCTTCCCAACTGCCGAGACGGTTTTGTAATTCGTCGAGAAAGATTTCATGGTGGTTAAGAATCTCTGGGATCTACGAAATATTCGAGAGAAAGAAAGGTAGAAAAATGATAGATCGATCGATAGATAGATAAATAGATGGAGAAAGAAAGGGACAACAAGTTTTTAATAATCTACTTACAAAGAATCTATATAATCATATGATTATATTCTTCTTATTATGTCGTCCTTGTATTTTCTTCGTAAATTGAATTAAACAAGGACACGCGTAAGTATTTACCTGATAAAATATTTCATCCACCATAGCAGCGTCCACTAAGCCTGCATACTCAGGACTTTTCAAAGGCTCCAGATATTTCTGGAACAAAAATCGAATTTCGTTTCGCAATATTTTCCCTTATGGTGTAATAACTTGAAGCAAGAATGTATATAATATGGTACATCCGCGCATGCGTGTGTCTATAATACATATCCATAAATCAATGTCGATGATTTTATTTTCTGACAAATGCAAAATCTTGATTCGTTTCACGAATATGTTAAACTCTGATATATACGAAGAAAGAAAAGCTTTAGCTCGACTTTACTATTCAATGGAAGTTATATATCTCTCGGAGAAAATCAATTGCTCCAGGGTTAATGAAGTGCGAGGAATGTGGTGGACATCTTTTTTTTCTTTTCTTTTTTTACTTTTTTTTCTTCCTTTTCGTATGTAACGTTGAGAAAAACGATGCTTTAAATCGCTCCTCTCGTGAATTTATGAGTCTCCGAGGTTCACATCGGTCGAATGGATAATAAAGGAACTGAATATATCGTAGTATTCGTAGTAGTAGTAATAGTAAGAGTAGGAAGAGAATGGCCATGACGAGAATAAACAAATTTTCGGCATGCCACTGAAACGTGAAGAGGGAACGAAAAGAAGGAAGGAAGGAAGGAAGGAAGGAAGGAAGGAAGGAAGGAAGGAAGGAAGGAAGGAAGGAAGGAAGGAAGGAAGGAAGGAAGGAAGGAAGGAAGGAAGGAAGGAAGGAAAGGAATGGTTGAGATGATAGAAACAAAAAAAAGAAAGAATGAAAGAAAGAAAAAAATTTCATTGGATCTACAGTAGGCACGATCTACTAATGGCACGTTGAACTTTATTTTCGATTTGATATATCGTATGAGAGAACGATAAATATTACCTGACGCCTTTGTTATATTATCGTGCGAAGTAACTTAACTACGCATTCCTAATATCGTTTCTTTTTTATTACAGAGCGTAACGACGTACAAAAGATAAGGTAAAGAAGACGAAAATAAAAAGAAAAGAAAAAACAACTACGACAATAAAAATAGAAAAGTAAGGAAATGATTTGAGAAGTAAAAATATACAAGTTTCGTTAGACGTATAATGGGATGCACGTTCGCACCTTTTGTCTTTGACCTTTAACGTTTTCAAAAGTGCAGCGTCAAGTAGTACGAACGTCCTCGAAAAAGGGAAGAGAATTGCGAGTAGATGGATAGATATAGATAGATAGATAGATAGAGAAAGACAGACAGACAGAGGGAGAGAGAGAGAGAGAAATCGTCGAGTTTATTTTTCCAACTTTCGAGTTATCTTGTTCTTCTTTTCTTTTTTCTTTCTTCTTTTATCGTATTTTTTCGTTATTGTGACGACATGAAAAATCGTAGCCTCTAAACGTAGTTCAGCCAAGGTCAATGTCGAAATAATAGATCCTCCAAAATAACGATCCTCTCGATGCGTGTGGGTGGCTAGGTGCTGTTTGGAAAATATGACAATCAAACTCGTACGACTTTGGTCGATGTAGTGCGAAGCTTAGGACGATTCTTGGGAGATGTAACAACGGGCCATTCCAAAATCTCTTGCCTGCGATATAAACTATGACGAAATCGATGAAACTCGTTAAAAAATTTTCTATAGTTAATAGAGATCTATTTTGGTTGCTCGCTATTTTAAAGGAAGGGAAAGGAAGAGAGAAAAAAGAGAAGAAGAAAAAAAAAGAACGAAGGGATAGACAAGATGAAAATGTTCGACATTCTTTCCATATTCCCTGCTATTTTCAATATACGTATCTCCGCGAACGAATGACATGTACGATATATAGAAATGTGCCGGATGTAACAGACCGAATTCATTCGATATTATAATATGCAGATAGTAAGAGAGTTAATGTTCTACGAATCGTGTAGTACGTTAATCGATATGGGTTTGATTACAAAAGAAATACATATATATTACACAATCTTACGATACGATTGATTTGATAGATCTTTCGTTATAAATATACATTTGATCTCGTTAGATAGCATTTAAAATTACTTACACTGACTAGTGTTTGCAAAGATTCGACATACGAACATTCGGTGTCGTAAAGCTCGATGACGACGTGAGTTCTCGTGTCCTGAAACATAAAAAAGAAGAAGAAAAGGTGATGATTTATAGAAAATATCGATCATTTGTGCGTGTCGTATGCGTGTATAAATCAAACGGTTAATTCGTCACGTTATTTTGCTTTCGTTAAAGAGACATCGTTGACCTTAGAGGTTCTCCACGAAAGAAAATAATCTGACTTTTACCATCGTCTTCGTCATCTCGACAGAATGTGATCTCATGCAAGAAAAGGCTATACGTGAGTTTTATACATACAAAGCACGTGCACGTGCTGTATTGTGCCACGTGTTGGTCAACCGATATATGCATTATCATGGAAAATGATTTCCCGACCTAGAGTAATTACCAAAGTGTTCGTTTGCTTGCTTATTCGTTTGTTCGTGATAAATGATATTACGGGACCTATTCGGAAGATGAAAAGTTTTAATTAACGAACGTAAAAAAGAGAGAGAGAGAGAGAGAGAGAGAGAGAGAGAGAGAGAGAGAGAGAGAGAGAGAGAGAGAGAGAGAGAGGTCGACATTCCGTTCGGTATCATTATTTTATTTTTACTGATTCAGATAAAGTACTGATAAAATCTATCTAATAAAGCACGCTTTAAAATAGATAACAATCGTAATTGAAAGAAATAAAAGTGGCTTAGAGACGAAATGAAAAGTTTTAAAGGAATGACCTCTGATTGTGCGCTTATGTTAACTGCGTACATCAATCGATTATCGACAGGAAGGAATTTAGAAAGCACCTACGCATTTTTTCATAACAGGAATGATACTACTGCGGCCCGCGGTTAGCTCAAACTTGATGGGTTTGTCGTTAGTATCGTCGTTAGTATTTTCCGCCATCCTCTTCTTTTATTTTTCTTGAATTTCTACGGTAGTTAATGACGAACACTCGTCTTTGATTTCCCCACTCGATAAACTCGACTTTACACGGGCTTATGACGTCTTGCGCATGAGATCAAGTTCAAGGGATGCACTTGCGAATCAATGGAACGTATATTTTCATACAAGAACGGGCGCAAATGCCGAGAGTTTATACGAAGCGAGATTGTATTCTAGAAAAAAGAAAAACGAAAGAGGAATCATGAAAGATCATTAAACACCTTTCTTCCTTATTCTCGCTAATTTTTTAGAATCACAATAGTCTATTATTTCGCGAGCTCTCAAAGAAAATTGATTCCTCCTTTCTGATATTCACGAGAAAATTCTGACTTTTTCTTTCACTTTATCTACGATCGGATCATACGTCAAAACTTATATATCGAGATAAACGGGAGAAGGTCATCACGTGTCCCACGTAGATAGGTACACGTAAGCGACCTTGACCACCACCCGTGATAATGACGAAGTATCTTTTCGAAAGAGTCGTTAAAGATAGGATTTTAAAACCGACGGCTCGATTTCCGTTTTATTTTCTTCGGTGATCACACGTAATGAACTCTTCTAGATTTACTTTTTACTTTACTATTTATAAATTAAATTTTTTTTCCGAAAAGTAACAGTTAGTATCTCTCACGATCGTAGAGTAGCAAGGATGTTATCCAAACTGAACGGGCTCAAGAACAGGCTGATCGATGCCGAATAGAAGCGCCACAGCACCGTTGGTGGTGGCTGCTGTTGCCTCTCGGACGCCGGCGCGTAAGCTTTTCACGTGGATCATACACGAATCCTGCACACTTCTTCTCCTCCCCTTTCTCCACCTCGTCCTCATGCTCAGCTATCTTTTCGTCCTTCTACGTTACATCTCCTATTAGTCTCCATTTGCTTACGGCCTTGCCCTCATCATCCTATTTGTCTCTTTCTCTCCTTGTCTCTCTGTCTCTATCATTCTCTCTCTCTCTCTTTCTGTCACTCTAACTCATTTTCTCCTTTATATCTGATCATGCAAGGGAAAACGTTTAAAGTCTGGAAAATTATCAAAGTTAAATGATTATCTCCCATGGTCATTACTGATACGAATGCTACGTGAAATTCTATTCGACGAAATAATCCTATTGCCCGAGAAAATTATGTTATAGTGACGTATTCATTTTCATCGTCACTCTCTACCTCTATCCTTCTGTTTTTCATTTGTTGACGGACAAACAGAAGGATTCATTTCATATGTATATTCGAGTACTTGAATTTTTATTAACACTCGATCAATTCGCCGATCGAAAATATTGAAACTGTCCGACCGTGAACATTTTTGCGCCATTGGGTATATTCTAAATCCGTTGAAGCATGCGTAAACGTTCGCACAAATCTCTTTAGTGGGCGACACCGGAAACTGACACCTGCGTCAGACCGAGCAACCATGACCTTGTCTCTTTTCTGGGGGATGGACATAAGCAAAAGTTCTCATTTGCATCATGGAACGCACAGACGATCTCGTTAATAGGTTTCCTTTGATTATGGAATAGCTTTGAACGTGATGCAAAAGCTTCTCTGAAACGTGTGATTAAACGTATGGGAAATGCACTAAATATACGTATATATACATGTATGTAATTATGTATCTATATCTGTCTTTATTACATCTAAATGCTAAATAATTTCTATAAATTCGAATACATCCCAAATTGAAACGTTTTTCATCTTGTTTTCTCGTTCTTTTTACTCATTAATTAATTAATTTCTTAATTTATTTATTTATTTATTTATTTATTTATTTATTTATTTATTTATTTATTTATTTATTTATTTATTTATTTATTTATTTTCCGTCTTTTTTTTTTATTTTATTTCTTTTCTTTTTTTGCCCATATCATTAAAATTTTTCAATCGCGTTAATCGTCTCGTGAAACGCGAATCGCTCACCGTAAATTATTCGGTCGAGGCGCATTTTTCCAACGACTCGTGCTCCATATTTATTTCGACGACGACACTTGTTTAGTCTGCGGCAAAGACCCCCGGGATACGCATTTCTCTTGGGTTGTCGAAAAGCGAAAATTCGACTACACTCGTTTCGAATCTCGTTCTTACGTATAACCGTAACATTCTTCGAAATTTAATATAGTAGTCCGAGCAAATTCCTCAACTATCGACCACTTTACATCACGGATTACAAGCAAAATATGAAGAAGAAGACGAACGTAAGAATTTAATCTTCGGGCCCATAACTCGTATCGACTTTGCGAAAATACGAATGGATGGATTCGAAGGAGATGGAAGAGGAGAAGGAGGAGGAGGGAGGGGAAGGAAGAGAAGGAAAAATAGAAGGAGAAATATCTCGTCTTTTCTATCGACGAACGATAAACTATTTTCTTCGTCAGAAAGTATTTCTCTCTCTCTCTCTCTCTCTCTGTAGCGTGTTTACGACTGACGTCATAATGTTTCTCCTCACGAGCTTGCTTCATTCATGAAGTCTACGCTAACGCACGCACATACGATGCCGGATGTAGCTAAACCATCGCTGGAGTTTTGACCTTTAGAAGCACGATGCAGTCTTCCGCGAAACGAACGAACGAGTCTATGACTCACGCAGAACGTACGTATTTCACTCTTCTCCTTCGATTCAGAGGAACAACATCGAGGAGTTTCCGAAATATACGAGAAGGAAAACGTAGCAAAGAATTCGATTGACTTACGTTTCGATGAGCAGGTGCACGAGCTACTCTCTCGGAAGATCCTCTCAAAAGTTCAGCGAGTAACTCAGGACTTGGTCCAGGTAATCCCTCTAATTTGCTTGGACTAGAGGTAGTTCTATGATGACAAGGTGTAGGTGGTTCGGAGTTACTATTAGCGCCGGTATTGTACGAGAGATTGGCGGATACTTTGCGTCTAGGTCTGAGACCTTCTTCCAGAGATATATCAGTTGCACGAGGCTTAGCCATTTCAGCTTCAAGCATTTGACCGTAAGGACCACGGAGTGGTCTCTTGCTGTACCTTAGAAACAAGATATTAACATGTAATATACAGGAACGATTTCACGTCAATTTGAATCGGTTCTTCGATTCGAAGGAATATTTTTCATGCGGCAAAAAGAACAGTGAAAAATGTTGAATTTTCCATCTCTTACCTTCGCGGTGCGTGTCCTTCGCAATCGGATAAATCGCTTGGTGTAGCAGGTGGCTCATCTCTTTCCTCGCTGCTCTGAGCAGTAAGTTTGTTTCTGTCGGCGTCCAAAGGTTCTGGCCATTGCGTTATGTACACACCCTTTCTTCTCTTGCTAGTGTCACCACGATAACGTCTGGTCTTACCAGGTGGAGAGGACGCTTCCGAAGGTGTCTCGCTAGGTGCCTCGCTGCCCTCGCTAGCTTGACTGAGTCTTGGTTCCTCCAACGGCGGAGTTACGATTACTTCGTGCGGCTCTATTCTGTTCTCTGTTAAATGAATTCCTCTGAATGTCTCAGTTAGTCGCAAGCAAGAACGCGTTCAAATCATAGCGACAAACGGAAGAGAAGTTAACACAGGTACGCATTAAACGAGCAAGTACCATTTCCCGCGAGTCGCTCGAACGGAAGAGCGCACGTTGGAGTCGGACTACCTTGAGCGGTGGTAAAACCACCACTAGTCTCGGCTATGGCCATTGTTTATTGTGAATAGCATTCTGCAGACGCGAATGAACGAACGAGCGTGAAGTCATCAATGAAGATGGCTATAACTCGATGACGCTCGAACTTCTATTTCGATCCTGGCACCCACAGTTCTGAAAATAGTGCCACGTAAAATAACGACGCCGGTAAGAATTCGCTTGCACCTTTCTATCGAACGACTCCTTGAAAATATTTAGACGTCTCAGCCTTTCACGATATCTCTATCCCAATAAACTCATATTCTAAATCGTTAAACTTCCTATGTTCGATCGTCGCTACGTCATAGGTTCCGTCGTTAGATATTTCGAGATGTAAGAAATCTGACCTTTCTGAACGATCTCATCGATCGGAGTGCTATCGACGACTTGATAAATCGGCTCGGAAGGTATCACCTCGGTCGGTGAAGCATCCGTTTGAAGTTCCAACCTCGGCTGTTGCTCGTGAACTTCCGGTACCGGTGGTTCCGGGCTGGTAAGAGCACTGGATGTTGCCAAACTGTCGGAACCATCGCTCCTAGGTCGGATCTCTTCGAGATTGCTTTGGTGAGGTACACCGAGTCCTTCGGCCGAACCAACGGCGCTATCGACGCTCGGTGTCGACGTCCTTGGACTTTGCCGATTCGGGCTGTTTTGAGACGTCGAGACACCTGGTATCGCATCTCCTCGTCGACGAGGCAGAGTACTGGCACGGACATCTTTGTTCTCCGTACGAGCACTCGTTGCCACTGGCTGAGTCTTTTGACGATTCGCTGTAACGATTATCAAAACGTGTTCTTCCCTTTCCCTTTTCGATCAAACCAATTCCTTTCTAAGCGATCACGGAAGTTCTTTGAGAACTTTTGTAAACGTTGGAATCGGCTTAACCCTATCTGCCACCGAAACGATTCTAACAGATTTCGTAAAGACGTGTTGACCAACATTAATCATTGTACATTGACGTACTCCAGAAGCTAATTACGCGCGAACGTTTTTAATAATAACTCGAATGCTCGTACATCGTCGTTTTTCGCACGGTTAAGATCGTGTAATAGAGACAGAGAAAGAGAGAGAGCAGAGAGAAAGAGAGAGAAGTCCTAATTATCTCCTCGAGTGTCACGTAAGCTTGGCAAAGCAGCAGGACGAGGAGGCGGTCCGATCCAATAATAACGAACGTAGAGAGAAGGAGTGAGAGCACGAAAGCAAGATCGAGAGAGGAAAGAAAGAGAGAGGAAAGGGGTTGCGTCGGACGCACGACGAGTAGAAACATTCGGTTGATCTTTTGCTCGGTTAATGGAGGAGTGGAGGAAGGCCGAAAAGAAGGTGTTACAGAAGGAAAGACAGAGAGAGAGAGAGAACCCAAACATGAACGCACGAGGAAATCGTAACGACGATATTTCAGGAGATACCTAGTTTCGTTCGTCAGCTACCTTTCGAACGTATAAGGTGTCTATCTCCCTCCTTCCCTCCTTCTTTCTCTCTCTCTGCCTCTCGTACTCTATTAAATACGACGTTTCCGTCTTACGACATGCCGACAAGACGAAGAAGTTCGACCTTGTTACTCATTGGGAAATCGTCTCTCTTTCTTTTCACCAATAAACGGAAGACACGACGCCGCGATCATTTTCGGAGAAAAGAATTTATTCGTTTGATGACAAAATCGCGAGATATTATGAGATATTACGTATTTTCGTATAAATATTTTTCATTCTCTTTCGTGCAACTATTGCGAATCGATAAATAGGAATATTGTGTAGGTTTTTTCTGCGATGTTTAAGTACATTCTGGCTCATTCTCTCTCTCTTTCTGCATCGTATCGCATCTCGAAATGTTTCCTATTTACAGTCTCGACCATATTATGAAAGTCAAAGCACGTTGGTATGTAGTTCAGGGTTGAAACGTAATACACCGGATTCGGCCAGCGTCGTTATTTGGCTTCCGGATTCATTAACGACGAGTAATGCTTCGCGAAGGATTACGAAGGCTACCAAAAATAAATCTGATGTCTCACACAATACGAATGAACTCACAACGAATTTCCCTCTCTCTCATCCCTCTCCCTTTTTTTCCCCTCTCGCAAAATTACCTTGATTGAAATCCACCTGACCGAAGGACGCACTCCTGAGTGGAGCACCGGCTCTTTGAAGAGTCAACAATGGTCCTCGGGACTCCAACCTGCTGACCGCATCCCTGGCCTCGGCCTCGTTGTTGTTGTTGTTGCCACCAGTACCAGTGGAAGACACGTTCAAGGTATCGCACAGATCGTCCACGCTCGTAGCACTATCTACCACTGAATCACTGTATTGTCTCAAATGTTGTTGTTTTGTTGTCGGCGCGTCCTCGACGGGGACACCGACGACGAGATTCGCGTCATTTTTAACGTCACCAACGTCACCACTATTCCTCTCCGTCACCTTGCCCGACTTCGAGGACTTTTTCGAAGTGTCATGAGCGAACTGTTGTTTTCGACAGCTCTCGTTACCAGTGACCATCGAGTCTGTACCAGTAAGACGTTCCTCGCCAACGCTTTCGCTTCTAACAATACCCCTTGGATGCTGTTGCTGATGATATTGTTGTTGATTCTGAAGACCGGCTTCATGATTCCTATAGATCCCACGATTATCATATCGACCGCAACCTTGAACCGACTGTGAATGTTCCAATTTAAAAATACATCGGATATTTCCACACGATCGTATTCGAAAATATTACGTTTTCGTTAAAACATGTTCTTTACCTGTTGATGAGATTGAAAAGATGGCTGATATCCTCCCGGTGGCGGAGAGGAAGCTTGAGTACGAGAAGGTCGTCTAGGAGGTGGGACAGGTGCTGGTCCTTTGAGTTTTTCCGTGAGCTCGCGAAGACGCTCGGCCTTTTCGCTGCGGGGGGCGGAAGAGGATTTTTTCCCGCTTCCTCCTCCACCCCCGCTCCAGCGGAACCTGTGCAATCGGTCCACCGCTATCACCGCTGGTTCCTATATAACGAGGTAAAGAGAAATAGAGAGAAGAAGACGTATTCACCGGAATATTATCACGAGATTTAACGCGAGCGCGAACAAAGTTCAACAACGACGTTAAAAAAAGAAACGGTAACAGCATAGATTCTTCTGTGGGCGCGACTAGTTTAGAGAGAACTCGTCTAACCGACGACGAGTTACATCTGGATCGTTTCGAAAGAACGACCAATAGAAGGAGAAGAAGATGATGAAGAAGAAGAAGAAGAAGAAGAGAGGAGAGTTATAGTTTCCCTCTCGCCAGGAAAATCGTGCCGCGAAGAAAACGGACTCTGCCAGAATCTACGTTCGATCCATTGCTTCTTCCCACCATTTTGTCTTTTTTTTCTCCCTCTCCTCATCTCTCTCTCTCCTCTCGCACGCTCTCTCTCTCTCTCTCTCTCTCTCTCTCTCTCTTTCTCTCTCTTTCTCTCTCCATCAAATCCTGCACTCGCGCGGCCCGTGGGCAAATACAACGCAGCCTCGTGCGCCCGCTGCGAAGAGAAAAGACGGACGCCGACGAAAATAGAATATCGTTCTTCGACTAGGCATCTACCTACCAGCTCGTAAGCGTTTTCACTAAGCCCTAGGGCTTCGGACACTTCACTAATATTCCCTTTTAATTTTGGAAAGTTTGAGCGAATCAATCGTTAAAAGAGAAAGAGAGGAAGAGAGAGAGAGGTAGAGAGAGAGAGAGAGGGCGAAGAGAGAGTTTGTGTAGGAACGAACGCAAGAAAAAGAAGCGAGAAGTTGTAAGAAACGCGATACGAGCGCGGTAGCGATCTCTTAATCGTGCGTATCGTCGACCAAGAGAGCGAGAGATAAATATACCTGTCAAGGTTACGCGTACTCGCGTCGAAATCGTACTCGACGATCCTCGACACCGTTCTAACGAAACCTACCTCGAGGCTTCTGACGCGATATTTTCCTGCCCGGAAGCACTCCACCTTTGTTTGTTTCGTTGACACCCGTTATCACAAGGCCGGTCGTTTCTTATCGTGAAATGGCTTGAATATTTTTCGATGGTATATCGTCGCGTTACTCGAAGTAGGGGGAGTAATAGGCAAGGCTAAGGACGCGGGATACGAGGAGATACGAGTTGTACCTGGAGCTTGAGGGTCTGATGCTTGGTCCACTGCGCGAGCTGACGCGGCACGGAAACTGAGTGTTGCGTTTGGAGGCTCGGCGAAGAGAAGGAGTCGAACGACGGGTGCAATGACGAAGACGTCGAGGAGGAAGAAGAAGAAGAAGAAGAAGTAGAGACGGAAGATACCGGCTGCGACGGCGATGGGATCGCGGATGATTGTGGCTGGTGGTGTTGATTGTGCTGCTGCTGATGCTGATGCTGGTGCTGGTGCTGCTGTTGGCGGTGGTGCTGCTCGTTCCCCACCGTGGTGCTTTGCAGCATCCCGCGGTTATTATTAGAGTTTGGCGTTGGCCGAGCAGCCGCCAGCTTCGCGTCCACCGGCTGTTCCACGCCAACAGTAGTGGTACGACTCTTCGAAAACGTGGGAGGAAGAGACGAAGACGACGAAGACGATGGCTCTGCTTGTGCCGCCGCTATTACTACTGTTGCTGGTGAAGGTGGAAGAGGAGGTGAAAAAGGCGGCAAAACTTCGTCAATGTCTCTTTCTCTTCCAATTCCATCTCCACCTCCAACTTTTCCAACATTGCCAACCGTCGACGCCACCGTTGTTGACGAGGATGACGACGATGGCAATAGCAATGGTAACGATGTTGCTATTGTCGTGGCCTTTGTTATTGCTGTCGTTGAGATCCTCGGCAGAGGCAACCGAGAACGTGGTCCGATGCAACAACACTCGACTATACTCGACGCCAGATCGATCGACGACTTCTCCGCCAATTTCTCCGTCAGCCGTTCTCTCGACTCGCTTTCTCGCGAATTTCTCTTCCGTCTTCTCTCCGCTGATTCCTCCCTCGAGCTCGCGGGTGGCAGACTTTCCTAAAACACAAAAGAACGTACGATCCTCTCTTAGATTCTATACTCTTTTCTCTTCTTATTTTTTTCTTCTTCTTTTACTTTTGTTCCTTTTCCTCTTTTTTACTTTTTTCTTTCTTTCTTTCTTTCTCTCTCTCTCTCTCTCTCTTTCTTTTCTTTTTCTATCCTCGAAGACAGCGTAGCCTTCATCGATATCGTATATAGAGTATCCTAGAAAAATATTATTCGCGGTAACAGAATAAGATATACTGTTAAACAATGGCGTCGTTACGACGCCAGTAAGTCGACGCCATTTCTTCCCACGAATGTGTTCTTGATATACTACTCCGAAACGGATCCTCTCTTACGTTGGTGTTCTATGCGCTCAGCGTTCTTCGGTATCTCTCGCGGTTTGTTAGAAAAACACGCTTGCTATTCGTTTTTTCTATAATTAAAGTTACAAAGAATAAAAGAGAAGAAACGAAGGAACGAACGAGCACGATAAAACGATTTATGAGCTATAAATCTTTCGCAATGACGAGTCTCTCTCTCTCTCTCTCTCTTTTTTAAACAAATCGATGAAGTTCTTTTAATCGTCGGCGAACGACAAGAACGCCGACAACTTGGCAGTCGATCTTCCACGAACGAAGAATTCCAACGAAAATTGTCAGCTACCTCTTCCGACGTGCTCGGCTATGCCGTCTCATGCCCGGTGATTTGTCAGGATCGAAGGACTTGGCAGAGAAACTTGTCGCGTGCACGCGGCGAGAGATTCGCGTCGACGGTATATCTATGACGTCAAGTGGATATTATTCCGGATGAACGTGGATAGGAAACGGTGCAAGTAGAATGACAGAAAGAGCAGAAGAAGATAGAGAGAGAGAGAGAGAAGAAAGGAGAGGCGGTTCAAGATCGAGTCACTGACTGGTCGGATTCTATTTACGCGATCGATTCTAAGTTTAGGATCTTTGGCGTCTTCGTTTTCTTCGTTGCCGAACGAATCCTTTGCCGTGGTCACTTAGCGAAGGTCATTGCGACCGGGCGGAAGGTTATTACGATGATTCGTACGGAGGTAAGGGAAAGAAAAGAGTAAAAAAGAAAAAGAGATAGAAAAATAACGAAGAAGAAGAGAGGGAATCGTTTTCCGATCGGGGAGATCTAAACTTTGTTTTTATCGAACAAATCCTATAGCTAACGCCTTATGTAATAATCCGCGAGTAGATATTCTACTCTTTGAAACATTCGATTGATATCATGAGGATACGAACAACGATACATATTTTACGAGTACAGAGACGAGTAAAATTTCAAGACTATGTTTGTTTATTTTAGAACAACCTTATCTCCCACGTTTTTATCTTTCCTCTCTTTCTCTTTTATTCATTTATTATTATTATTTTCTTTTTTTTTTTCTTTCTTTTTTAACGACGACATCGTAACTGTGCTCAGCCGTAGAGTAACATAACAAAACTATCATCGTACGTATCCATAAAATTATTCTCTTCCTTCGAACATAAAAACGAGAGTTACGATTAAACGAATTTTATGATTCGATCGTATCTAAATACATATCAATAAGATCAACAATCTTAGTCAGGTTTATTTATATTTTCTATTTACGTATTATTACGATCATTACGACGTATATATACCTGTGAGAGTCTCAGACCATATCTGGTGCCACCCAGTACGACGTATCCACCAGCGACGCCTCCTCCGGTCACAGCTCTCGCAGCTCCTCCCAACCATCCTCCGAAGCCACTGGCTCCTGTCTTCTCGTTCCCGCCACCCCCGTCTCCTCCGACGCGGGGCATTCTTCATCCTTCCCTCACCCTGAAACATATTCGACGTGTTTTGGCGTTGATTTAAACGATCGACGATCTAGATGACGGACAAACGACAGTAAAATTCCACGATTTCAAATAATGAAATTTATTTAACTTTTGAGAAAGATTGTTCAAATGTTCTATAATACTTCCTTAATGAAACTCGTGTAGGACGTGGCAAGAATAAATAAATCAAATCGGACTACTTAGAACGAATGGTGGGGAATGCGCGAACGTTCGCAATAATTCACGCAGCTGCTCGCACGCACGCGTGCGTGATAGTGCGTGCTCGGCCTTCTTCGTGATTACTCGATCGTTCTATACCGATATACACGACCGTAGTTCACGAATACGTAGCTCTTCAACAAATTTTCTATATCCTCCAAGAATCTTTTTTCGTTTCTTTCTACCTTTCCTTTTCTTTCTTTTCTCTTTCTTCTTTCCTTATTATAAACTCTTGTTCCGCACGGACGATTGATCGATACGAGGATTATATTTCTCTCGTCGCTTGATATTAATATTTTCACGTTTGTTATATATTATTAATAGTGGGCAAATATATCGTTGGATTATGTCGTAATTAATCGTCTAATAACGTCGAACGTTTAACAGGAAATAGATCATTTTTTTCGTAGGAATTCGACTATTTTCGTATCTCGATTTTTCTTTTCTTCTTTCTTCGCGTTTTCTTTTTTTTTCGAAATGATCAAACTTTGTAAACATGTTTGATGTATAGGTTATCGGATTCTTTGACTATATATCTATTCAGAGAGAAGCCGTATTACTTTCTCGAGATCGTGCAATCGTAAGAAAAGTAAAAACTAATCAAATATCAGTAGCAAAGGCAGAAGAAGACGCGTTCCAAATGCGTTCGCAAGAAACACGCGATGGCGTCTGTCGATAATGATATGTATCGTTATTCCGGAAGTGCGTGTTATCGCGTTAAAAATAACACGTACTTAAGTATGTACGTGGTAACGCACGCGACTTAATGGATATAACTCATAATCGAAATCGAATTAATGAAATCGACGAACGATAACGGCCACGCTATGTACGATAAGAATCGCACCTACCGTGTCTGTTTCTTGGCTTTACGCGTGTGTACGTAAAATTATTTAATAATATTTGATCGCTATAGCTTGCGTAAAACTTACGTCATTATTTTCGAAGGAATGTGGAGAGAAGTGAAAAGAAGAAGAAGGAGGAGGAGGAGGAAGAGGAGGAGAAAAAGAAGAATTCGATAATATCGAATAAACGAAAATACAAGAGAATCGTGCATGACTCAAAATAATTTTCTAAAGTCGATTTCTCCTCGTGGAGACATCTTTTTCGAGGTCCCAAGTTCAATTGGCCGAAATACGAATTGAAGCTTTGCCAGGATCGTATCGAAAATAACGAAAATGAGAAACTTTGATCGTAGGTGGTAGGCTGTTTCGAAGGTATCTTCGTTCGTTTCTCCTGTTTTTTTCTAACTCTCTTTTTCTCTTTTTCTTTTTCTCTCTCTCTCTCTCCACTCTCCACTCTCCTTCTATCTCTCGTTCGTACTTTCGTTCGAAGTAAAAAGAAAAAAAGAAAATCTGCGAATTCCATGGACTCACTCAAGAATCTCTACTCGTCGGCATCACGTCGGCACGAGCCACATTCGAACAGACCGAAATTAATTAAATTCGGAACATTCGCGACACGACGAGCGTACCATTGGAATGTCGTGCGTCTTGTTCGACAAAATTGGAATGCACTTTTTTACTTTGATCCAGACAGGTACACTCTTCACATACGTTTACAATGTTTTACATAACTTTTACGAGACGTAGGTACATATTTACACTGAATGGAATTCACTCGATTCTTTTTAGCGATAATAAAGAAAGAGAGAGAAAGAGAAATGAAAAGGATAAAAATAAAAATAAAATAATAATAATAAAAACAAGCTGGTTTTATGCGTTAATTGACAACGAACAAGTCGCATGAACATTGTTATGACTACTTCTCGACAAAACTTGGAGATAAAGAAACGACGAGAGGTACTTTTTCAACGCGATCGTGACAAACACCGCAAGTACTTACATTCCATTAGGCGCGTTTGTACGAGAGGTAATTCGCGGTGCAAATAACCGATAAACATTCGCGATGCTTTGTCATCGCAACGAAAAGCAAAGAGTGTATGTACACGACGAGGGTG
The DNA here is from genome assembly GCF_905475345.1 of Vespula vulgaris. Lineage (NCBI taxonomy): Eukaryota > Metazoa > Arthropoda > Insecta > Hymenoptera > Vespidae > Vespula > Vespula vulgaris. Next base: position 7,968,701 of record NC_066590.1, on the reverse strand, counting down.
CAACCCGCGGGAGAAGTTTATTTGCGAAACGATAAACTACTTTGTCGTCTGAGTTGCCGGCAAAGAGGAGAAGAACATTCTCTTCTCTCGAAATTCCTTAAAAGATCCATAAACTAGTGAATTAAAAGCATCGATATATATATATATATATATATATATATATATATTTGTGTGTGTGTGTGTGTATAGGTACACACGTAACAGAATGATAATCGAATTCCACGTAATCCAGATCAAGCTTACTCTTGGCGAATTCCACGGATGATGTTTCTTTATCTTTGCTGGATGTTGGCGATCTCGGAGATACGCTAAAGATAGAGAAAACGGTGGGAAGATATACTAAGCTTTTTGACGACGACAACGACGAGAACTAACCACTATACTCTTTGCGTTTAATCAAGCGTAAACAAAGAATTCATGCTTCTTTAATTCTTCGGTTAACTCTTCTGTACGTAAACATATAAACATATATTTATATATATATATATAATTTACATATAAAAGAGTATATATATATAGATTTTCGATTGATATAAAATAATTACAACGAAGAAATATAAATAAACAATAACAAGATCGAAAGTAAATTAACGAAAGCGATTTTCTTACCGATAAATGGCGACGAGCCGATAGGAATAGATCCTCACGTATTGATGGATCCTTTGGATCCCTCCTCCTTTCACGTTTCCTTCCTCGCGAGAGAAAGACTTTCACGACGCGAACTCTCTCTCTCTCTCTCTCTCTCTCTCTCTCTCTCTTTCTCTTTCTCTCTTTCTCTATCCCTCTTTCTTCAAGGACTCCATAACTTCAACGTTCTCGATAATTTTCGAGAAATATTTATGGAGCCCTTCGAAATATAGAATAGAAAAAAAAGCAAAAAAGAGAAAGAGATATAAAGAAAAGATTCTCAGCTACGAGCTGATTCCCTCAACGGTGGAAAACAAGATGCCACCTTGGTGAAAGCCTCCACGAAGAAGAAGCTCCCTTGGCGCGGCGAGTGCCGCTCCCGCTAAGCGGAAGATTATCTAAATAGAGTCCGTGCCATACGAGAGAGAAAGAAAGAAAGACAGAGAGAGATAGAGAGAGAAACAGAGAGAGAGAGAGAGAGAAAGAGAAAGAAAGAGAGAGAGAGAGAGAGAGAGAAAAGAGGAGGAACGCGCAACGAGCTGGGTATTTATACGTCGTATCTTTCGAGAGCCAAAGGCCGAGAGGAGCAACACAGAATCATCCCTCTGATCTTCGCCAGCTTCTCCTACGAAACCGTGGAAGTTAATCGTAATAGAAAATTGCAGTACGATCTAATGTTCTGATTCTAAAGATTCTAGACTATATTTCTTTCGTCGGGTTCTTCCTTCCAAAACGAGTTAACTTAAACGACTCTCGAAAGAAGACTTTATTTTATCGTAATGTTTCGAAACGGAAAATCCATTCGTAGACAATGTAGTATCTATATACGTTCCTCTCAGTGTGTGAGGAGTACGTTGACCCCGAAACAGTCGGAACTTCTTTCGAATAACGTTCGAAGTATCCGTAAAAGGCGACGTCGAACGTTTCCGGTAATACCAACTACTTATACTTCCAAGTCTATATTGATTCTAAATGGAACAAGAGATACCATTTTATGTTCATCTTTTTTTTTTTCTTTTTGTCTGATTTTTTTGTCTTCTTTTCTTTTTTTGTTTTTGTTTTTCTTCTTCTCTCTTTAATCTCTCGTTCAAACGTCTTCTCAAGAAAGAAAATAGAGAAAAGGAAAAAACAAAAGGAGAAAATTACTACACAAATTTTACTCGTTAAACGATCGATTATACGTACGATCTCTCTCTTTCTCTTTCGCGTACGATAAAATTGTAACCGCATATACGAGTATTAGAAATAATTATTTTCTCTAGTCTCTCGTATGCTCGATTTACGGCATTTAAACGATAATTTAAAGTCGACGATAACGAACCGATACACTTTCGTGTAGATTTAAAAAGAAAGAAATAACAAAAAATGTGCTCGAGGCCGTATCGATAAGCTCGCGAGATATCGTTGGCTGTCTAAATTCGTTCAACGAACGTTCGGAAAGTTTCTTCGAAGGTTGATCGCGTTGAGCAAGCGAGCGGTACGCCTCTAATTAAGAGCGCAACGATCGCTTTACGCGATTACGGTGGTAGCTCGGTCCGTTAGAGAGCCGGACGGATAAAGAAGTTCGGATTTAGACATTTTTACGCGTCTCGAATAGTCAGCTGTCCCGCTATACGTATCTGTCTCTGTTCTCTCAGTCTTTTTAATAAAAGATATTTTTCTCTTTTCCACTTCAAATTCGATCGCTTTCCACGCAAAAATGTGGACTTTGTCGGGTTTGTATATTCAAGTGCGAGAATGAAATATAAAAATGATCGAGAACTGAAACGATTCGGTGAAGGATTCAATCACGATCAAATATTATAGAATTGAATATTTGTTTGAAAATATAATAAGTGATAGTGAGAAAATAAAAGAAAAGAAAAGAAAAGAAAAGAAACGAGATAGATAGATGGATAGATAGATAGACGGATGTTGATTACGTCCATTCGATTTGTTGATTATCAAAATACACGATTTAACGTTGGATGAAAAATAAGAAGAAAGATGGGAGAGACAGATAGATAAATAGACAAAGACGAAAAGAAAGAAAGAAAGAAAGAAAGACAGAGAGAGAGAGAGAGAGAAATATCGAACCATGAACGACTTCTTTATAGATTCTTATTGTCATTTCGCACAAAGTATGTAACAAGACGACAGACATTTTCGAATTTAGCTGTGTTCTAATAGAATTTATTGAATGGACGGACCGTGACGAGTAGGCAACGTTCATTGCGTTACATAAAACGATAACGCGCCGCGTAGCCTCTCGTAATTGTTTGCTTCGTTCGAGGTTGACATTTTCTAGTCCCACCAACGAAGTTGAACTTTGTGGAACGCTCGGCAGCCACTTTGTATCTATATCGACCTAGTTTTAACAAGAGGTAATAGCAAAGTTCGTCGAGTCTTCGTCAACGATTAGATATATATGTATATATGATGTGCACACACATATATATACACACATTCACGTCGATTTTATGTATCTTAACTGGTAATGGTTCGGTTCCTTCGACTCCGGTTAGTTTTGATTCATCGAGGATACTGTTTCACTCGGAAGTGAGAGCAGGTTGTTGCGTCGAGAAGAAAATAGAAGAAAATAGACGAATAAGAAATAACAGGAGAAGAAATCTTGGTTCTAACACGGCCCACGTTGGATGGGACTCCTTTCCTGCCTTCGTCTTGCGCCTTTACCATCACAATACCTTTCGTCTATCCTTTTCTCTCTCTCTCTCTCTCTCTTTTTATCTCTTTATCTCTCTCTTTCTCTCTGGAAGAGTACGCGCGCGCATCCAGCTTCCGGGATCGTCGGAATCACGGACAAATTTCGCCTTTCTCCGATCGCCAACAACTACCAACGATAGAGATAACAGCAAAGGGATATATAACTATAGTTCTAACGTTCGGATATTCGCTTCATTCTTTTCTCAAAAAAAAAGAAAAAGAAAAATGTACTTCGCCATCGTCGTACACATTGTCGTTATAACGATAAAGATATAAATGACTGAGCTAGACTTACTTTTTTCGCGACAAATTTCCGCGCGATTCGTCCGAGAAACGAGGCCTACTCCCACGACGTTAATTTCCATGCGAGCTCGTACGTCTTCCCGTTTCCCTTCGTATTTCGTTTATTTTCCTTCTTCTTCTTCTTCTTCTTCTTCTTCTTCTTCTTCTTCTTCTTCTCCTTCTCCTTCTTCCTTTTTACTTTTCTCTTCTTTCTTTCTCTTTATTAGTATTTTCTATTCTCGGTAGAATTTCCTTTTTCAAAATGAGTTTTCAAAATTCTTCTTTAAAATTCTGTACTTTATCGTCTTATTATTTTTCTTTTCTTCGTCTTCCTTCACGTTTTATATTACTTTCTTTCGGCGATCGATCGATGATCGATGATGATCCGTATGAAAGATACGCAAACGTATCTGAACAGTTTGACGGATCGGTATATGATAAATAACAGATCGCCTCGATCGATTTCTCAAAGATAAGTTTTAAAACGACGAAACGAAACTTCCTTTTCTCTCTCTCTCTCTGTCTCTTTCTTTTTGTCTTGCTATCTTCGTTTCGACGTCCTCGTTACGACCGATGCATACTGCAATCTCACGAATCGTTGAGATCCAAAACGATTCGTTTCGAATCGATCGAAACACCAGACGATTAATTGCAATTTCGAATATCTCCTTCGTTAACATAAGAAACAAAAAAAAAAAGAAGAAGAAAACAACTTTTTTTTCACATCCGATTACGTTCGACCCGCGAAACGAATTCACTTGAAATTTCACGAAATTACCGATCGTCCTTGGGTTAATGTATTATACGGTGCTACGTTACGTATTTTTGACGTATATTCACAGATAAAAAATATCCTCTTGCGGAGTGACTTCTTCGAAGTAGAATACACCCACGAGAAGGCAGAACTCGGGGAGGTCTTTGAAACGAAGTAAAGTCGGCGTCTCGATCCTTTTATCGACCTTGAGCCACTCGATCCCCCTTACCCTCGATCGGTCATGATGCTGTTCCAAAACTCACCGTCTCACTCTTTCTTTCTTTCTTTCTTTCTTTCTTTCTTTCTTTCGGTTTCTTTCCTTCTCTCTCTCTTTCTCTTTCTCTCTCTCTCTCTCTCTCTCTCTCTCTCTCTCTCTCTCTCTCTCTCTGTATCTTATTCCGTTCGTAGGGAGAACGAAAGGACGTCGTCCTTTCCTCGAGAGATTCTCTTGGCTTCTCTCGAGCGACTATCTCGACCGGCTACGAAGTGTAGGAGGAGAAGATGGAGATGGAGGTGGGGTAGGAGGAGAAGGAGGAAGAGAAGGAAGAGAAGGAGGAGGAAGAGGAGAAGCGTGCTGTTTTAGCGGAGAAAGAGATAAAGGTTCGAGTAGGTGCGCGGTCTCTTGGCACAAGAACGACTCGATGAAGAGGAAAAGAAGAAGAAGAAGAAGAAGAAGAAGAAGACGAAGGAGAAGGAGAAGGAGAAGGAGAAGTAGTAGAAAGAGAAAGAGGGAGCTCAAGAAATAAGAGAATAAAGATGAAACGGAAAAGAGATGGTGGAGGGAAGAACGATAACGAGGAAGACGCGAAAACGTACGCTTTTCGAAATGGTTTTCCTATCGGTCGCGCGACGAGAACAGAATTCCTACGAGTTTTTCGTGAGTTCGGCTCCAGCTGGGCACGAGGCGAGTCTGGTTCTGCTGTTACTGCTGTGGTACTGCTTGTGTTGCTGGTACTCGTGCTGGTGGTGTCCGGATTGGACGCGAGAGACCATGGCGCGCGCCTATGCAACCGAACCGAATCGAGACGTCGAGAGAGAGTCGTCGAGTCTCGAAGTCGTGTCGTGTCGTGTCGTATCGTGTCGTGTCGTGTCGTGTCGTATCGTATCGTATCGTATCGTGTCCGATGCGAGACGAGAGACGCGAACGTACCGGCGCTGAAGAAAACTTTGACCGTCTCTCCGGAGAGAGAGACCGCGCTGGAGACCCAAAGGGATGGGTCCCCACATAGTATACTTGGAGGGGGATCTCTTACTATACCGTCTTTCGGATAACTCCAACCAAGGCATTCATTGATCGTTCTCACGATAGATCTCTCTCTTCAAGATCGTTCTTAACGAATCATTTTCTTACCTATCTTCATTCTTTCCTTTCTTTTTTTTCTTTTCTTTCGTTTGTTAATATCTTGTTCGTTAATACGATATCGTTATCGTTAATTTGATTCGAGTTAAGTACGCGTCATTCTTTTATCGTTTAACGTACGTTCTTATTAATATTTCTACGAACCGATCGTATACTTAACGTGGTTCCATTCAACGACGACATTCGTTCCGTCGTCTACCGCTCGTAGCGCTGGCAGCGTTCATCCGATATATATCTCTCTGTCTCTTTCTTTTTCTTTTTCTTTCTCTGTTTCTTTGTCTCTCTCTTTCTCATGTAACGTGCGTGAGAGGGATATATGTATACTCGGAGCGTGATCGTGATAATAGAAGAGAGTGGGATCACGATATACGTGGCCTTGAATAGCAGTTGCACGTTCTTGTGGCGCCAAGTGCATCTCGAATTTGAATCGTCCATACGAAATCCGAAATTAATTTACTACGATTAAAAGACGATATGATATAATTTCGATATTAACATCGATATTGATCTCGTTTATGGTAATCATTTCTTGCACCTATTTTAATATATCGTATAATAAAAAATCGTTGATCGTGTAAAAACGTCGTTCTTGCTTCGTTATATCTTCGAGGATGAATCTTACCTATCCACTTTCAAAAGGTTTCTTTTCTTTTGCGGTACCAAAATGGCTGCTCTCTGCGGAAACCGCAGGCGCGTAATTCGAAACTATTGAACTACATTTTCCACAGGTTAATCACCGAACACGAAGCTTCGAGCGGTTTGTAAGCACATATACGAGATCTTTGTTGCTGTACGACGAACGAGTACGTGTAAATATCATAAGCAGAGTTTTATGCATGATTTTTTTTGCATGAGTATTCTTCGAATAACGATGGATGGATAAATTGAAATATTAATATATATGTATGTACCAAAACACGAAGATTCTCAAGACACTCTGAATTGGTCGACGTCATAACCTTCTTACTTTATGGAGGGGAGTAGATCGTACGATGACACGACGCCATTAGTAGTACTCTCGTTGCCGCGTGCATTACGTTCGATATCATATTCCGAATTATTTTCTCATTTGAGAAATCGTCCGATTAATTATCCGTGATTTTCTTCGAAGGAGATGCGACTAAATCAGATCGAATCTTTGCTTTTCGATCGACGATTCTAAGTGACCCGAAGAAATTTATTTTCAATTAAAGAAGAGAGGTTATCTGCGTGTCGCACGAGCTTTCTACGTTGTAAGTTTTGATGGTTTTCTATATTAAAAATGTACATTATATTTGCGCGCGAATATTTTAATTTAAACGTTATCTTCTGTCGTAATATTCAATTTTGTAATGTTTACAATAACTATAATTATTGTTTAAAAGTTGGTAACTCTGGTACGACGACGCCCAACTTTTACGTGTAAGTGGGTGGAGCGTTGCTTGCGTTTAGGTTAAGAAGTTAAATCATCAGTGTTTTCGTTGATTAACACGGGGATGATAGCTGGGATATTATATACTTGAGAGTCTTTGTTTCAGTATCAAAATGACGGTTTTACAATCCTGTTGGTCTCCGTGCATTTGGACGAATAATGTTAAAACAGGATCCAAAGTTATTGCAGTTTATACGATGGTATATATGAATGGTATATATAAATACTAATTAGTCAATGATTCATTTCCTTTGTAGTGATAGACAACGTTAATATTTCGTAGGCACTAAGTATCGTATTTATTACCTTAATATGTTATCAAATGAACGGTGGAGATTCTACACAGTTGTACAATCCTCTTTTTGAAGCAGATATCAGAGGATGTAAGTTTAAGAAATACGTATGATGTATCGATCGAAAAGAAGGTTTAACAAAAAGATCGTTATTACTTTCAGCGATGCAAGTTGTAGGAAGTTGTTTGATCGTTTATTTTCTACTTCTTACCATTTCCGCCGCTTTAATGATATATGGGATACGCGAAGGTGTAAGAGGATGGTTGCTACCATGGTTAATACTATGGTTTGTCATTTGCGTTTTCCTTTTAGTATTTGGATTATGGCTATTAGGAGGATATTATATTTATGTAAGTGTAGAAATAATTAATTTTAATGAGACACTTTTATATTGTAATTTCTTTGTAGTTGGACTCTGTATTTGCTACGCTATGTATGTGGCTTTGGATGTCATATAACGTAAGTAATCCGTATCACGACATAAAGTTTATTACTATACTTTTCTTTGAGTATTATTACATCTTTTGTTTTATCAAATATAGATTTACTGTTGGTTAGTCGTCTACTCCATGTATAAAGTATTCGAAGAATTACAATCTCCTAATATTGAACTACTTTGGCCGTGAAAGGTATATTGCAATAATTTATTAGTAAAAAAGTGCCTTTGACTACATACTTAACACCAAAGTAAGCTGAAATGCTCTACACCTACGTTGTGTTCTTTTTTACTTCGTTTGTGTCTAGTTTTAGGTGTTGTCATGATCTATTTCATAAGCCTTGCCAGTGTGCAAGAACGATTAATGAATTATCGATAATAATAGTGGTATGTCGTCTATCGAATATTATAGATCTGAAAGTAAGTCTTTAAGAAAATTAGATTAAGAGGAAAATTTAAAAAATGGCGAAAGTCTGACAAGTTCACATTCCATATACTTAATACAAGTAGTACGATTCGTAAAAGAAATATAAAGGCACAATACAGTGACTGATAGAGTAAATAAGGTTGATGATATAAAGTTTTTACGTAGCTGTTGAAAAAGACTTCTGTATAAGTATTCAAGCATATGCACTCTTGCGTGCAGCTACGAGGTTCTTATATTTTTTATATGAGCTTTGAAATACCAACGTTACTAACATTAGTACAAGTAGAATATTTACATATTTATATGACAATTATTTACTTATTTTCGCAATTTTATAGTTCTACTATATACATATTTCTATGTAACATATGTTGTATATACACGTCGCTTTTTTCTCATTATTTTCAAATAAAATCTTTTATTATATAAATAACGTTCGAACAATATTAATATAGATTTATAGTAATTAATACGTAGTAATCTATATTACTTAATCTTTAAGTATAATCTACAGGCTGATAAAAAATAAATAAAAACGAATATAAAAAAAATGACGATACACAAATCGATAGGCGAATAATATCGAATATCGATATAATCGTTACCTTATCGAGATACGCGCATAGTAACATTTATCTTCACGAGGTGTCTCTGCCGTAGCAGAAATTGACCGTTATTAACCGTTGGTGACCGTTGGCAACGGTTTTTCAACGGACATAAGACGAATCGCATTTTATTCGCGGCCCTCGAAGCGTTAAGTAGCGGAAAAGAAAATGTTTAATTATGTATATACGTAGAACTCGTATAAAGTTCGACGTTGAAACATGAAGATGGTTATATATATTAAGAAGATATATGTACGTAAGTTTAGAAAAAAATTGACTAGCATAATGATAAAGTATCGTTGGGTCTTACCAACATGTAGGTTATAATTTCTCTGGAAATGTCGTTAAAATCGATTAATTATGTCAAATAAGCTCGAAGCTTCTTCATTGAATGATAAATGAACCGAAGAAAAAAAAAAAATTGTACTTTTTTTTTTTTTTTTTTTTTTTTTCTTAATATTCTTTTCGCGTTCGACATACTTTATCGCAAATGTTCGTTCGGTTAACATCGCAAAGATTCCACGAAAAGAATCGTCGGAAAGGAGAAACCCTCTACCATACGTAGTAGTCGTCGTAAAACGTTAATGGTTCGGCCACACGATTTTACGATGTTTCACGGAAGATGTAAAAAAGTATACGATAAATCCCGAAGAGTTCGCGGGACGAAAAATGTCCAACTTAAAACGACGAGAGTCATCATCTTCCGATACGTTCGCGTGAAATTTATTCGTGATTAATGATAAAGTACTTCTTTCGGTTGATCTTTTAGTCTGTCGATCGTCGATATTAATGACTTTGTTTTTACAAAAATATACGCTTTCTCAGGTTAAAGGCAAATAACGGATTTTAGTTTTTCCAACGTAGAAGGAAGAGTCTCGGAGAACATCTGGCAGAGGTCGCGTCGGTAGTATATTTACTGAGATCATTTGAAAGATCATCTCATTCGTTTTCTACGACTCGTTCGATCAACATCGTATTTTTACTCTTAATCATCTTCGTTTATATCTCGTTATTTTTAGCAATTTTTTCAATAGTAAACTTGATTAGAACGTTATTAGAATATGATCACAAAAATTATCAACGAGATTATATATATATATATATATATATATATATATATACATATACATATAACATTTACGATCACAGAAATTCGTGAATAATACAAATGATGAGAATAATTGTAATTTAACGATATCGACAAATTCGTGCGGTTTAACATAAATTTTCTCAACTTACAGACGAAGCAGTAGTTTGTACGTTTCTAAAGAAGATAACGAAGATTTCCTGTCTACTTCGTAAAAAAGGTTAGGTTATGTTACATTCCAACTATTCATATATATATACATATATCGTACATACGTATATACATACGTATATACATACGTATAGAATCATCATTCAACCATCAACTTTCTTTTAACTCTTAATTATGCTTTTAATCGGTTATTAAATATTAATTGTTTATGTTAGTTATAAATGACATTTATCGAGCAAAAACGTACTAAGAATCGTTTAGGATAGTTCGTATAAAACGTTATCGTTATTGAACGAAGTGGCAATGGCGGTCGATTTCGAAGATGCGTTTCGTTATTGAATTTTCATTGATAGGATGAGTTTTGCAATGAGTTTGTTCACAGCAGGTAATATTTCCTGCAGTGCACAATATTTCCTTCATTTTCTACTTCTAGCTTCGTTCAAACACATTGAAAATCGTAGGCGGTACAGAAGTGCTGATAAGACCGATACGCCGACGTAAAGCGACCGTAAATGGCCCGTAAAAGTATGAATGAAGCGTTCTTGGCTCAACGATAGCAAGCCATCACGCTTCTGTAACGTAGCTTTCTAGAAAGAGGTTTGACTTTTATGGTAGAAATAAGAGGAGAAATTTGTCGGTCATTAACATAATTGTTAAGATGTATATACACTTATACATTGGAAAAAAATCATAAACTTTAAAATGATTTTCAAACGACTTTAAAAAGACATTGTTACTAACTGTGTAAACGATTGTTTTCACAATTATCAATGATATATAAATATTTCTTAATTAAATTTAAAGTGATATTACGTAAACGGTGAGATGATTTTCAAGTTCTTTTTAAAAGACATAATCGATATTTCTGTTTGAAATTTTTTTTTTTTACAATTGTTAATACAATATAAATACTGAAGATATATTTAATATAATATACGTAATAATATATATATATATAATTCAAATTATATATATTATAATATATCGTAATACTATTGAATTAAAACGTAAAATAAAACTCACATACATATTTATTTGGAATAATGTATCTCAAGGTTAACAATGATATCGACATTGGTTGCGTAGTTTAGAAGTCATTGAAAGCAACATATAAACACGATTGATTGTTTTCTTTTTTCTTTAAGAAACACAACATACACACATACATTCGTCCATACGGAGATACGTAGTATTTATTCGTCCGCTCTACCGAAAATAAACGATATCAGTACTACAGCGAACGTTCGAAGGTTAACATCGTTTCAATTAATTCTCTCGAATAGCTAATAGTAATACGATTTAAAGGAAAAGAAACGTATTGAAAATTCGGTGTATCGTACGTTACGTTTATTTCTTTCTCTTTCTCTCTATATATATATATATATATTTCTTTCGGTGTTCTTAGAAATCACACGTCATGTAAGAACGTGATACACGTTACGATTTCACCACAAAACGATTTCCAAGGATCTCTTCTCTTAGTGTGTTGCTGTTAGTGTGCTGTTAACTAAAAGATACGGGAAGTAAGAGTTAACGTCGTTTCCACGAAACAAAAATAAGTCTTGCTCGTAACGAGTCTCATCCGAGAATTTCCATTACAATCGTCGATCTTATAATCGTTTTGCTTCTTGCTTCCATAACTCTGTAATTCGATGATCGTGTAATCACCGAACGATATACACTGCGTTTCTCTTGGGTGAGAGCGAGAGCGTTTACGACATTTCGAGTACATTCGCAGGGAATAATAATCGTCTTGGAATACCGGTATTCGACGTGGCACGCGCGTTAAAACGACATCGAGCTAGCTTTTATACGTTTGAACATAACGTTCGATCGAAAATCGAAATAAAAAAGTAAGGAAGAAGGAAAGATGAAGAGAAAGAGAGTATTATTAAGTCGAATTTTATATTAGAACTTATTACACGATATATTTTATTTCTATCATCTTAATCCATACGTACATATGTTTCTCTTTCTACTTCTCTCTCTTTTTGTGTATGTTTTTTTGTCTTTTATTTCTTAACGATTCTCTTTCATTGACGTTTTTCTCGATTATTTACCTTTCTCTAGGAATAATCGTAAATCAAGAAACCAGCTTAACGAGCGTTAAGAATATATACCTAGTAATAATAATAATAGTAGTATAGTACTATTGATGAAAGTATCAAACGTACGATCGATTGAGATTACGATTCGATTTAGTTAATGGAACTATGATCGTCTTTCGTTCTTCTCTTATGTTATATATAGTAATACATACACATATGTTGTACAATGTTATATATACATATACATAAATACGTATATACCTACATCCACCCTATACACACACACAAATATGTACATATCTATGCATATATATATACACACACACACATATATATATACGTATATATCTATACATATCTTCTCTAGTTTGTCTCTTATTTTCGAGTACGAGTCCAAGCGTAGATCACGTTGTGAGAGAAGAGGCACCGGTAAAAATGATTCCTTCGACGTACCAGAGATTTACGGTATGTCACGCGAAAGGTCTTCGGTCAAATTGTTTCACATTGATTTTCAGGTCGAAGATGAGAGAAAGAGAAAGAAAGAAAGAGAAAGAGAGAGAGAGAGAGAGAGAGAGAGAGAGAGAGAGAGAGAGAGGCGTCCGTACCGCTTCGTCTGCCCACACGCGACGTCTCTGAGAAGGCATTGTGGTTTCCAGGCACTTATTTATGTGCAGCTCGACGTTTCCGCCCCTTCCGCCTGTAGTTTAGGGCCGTTGACTTGAACGAAAGCGTCCAAGGAAGGCATCCGCCATCGTCGTCGTCATCTTCGTCGTCTTCGTCGTCGTCTTCGCCGTCGTCATCGTCGTTGTCGTCGTTGTCGTCGTCGTCAACGTTTTCCGTTGTCACTTTGTCGCAACACCGACGACCTTTTCTCTCATCGTCTCGCGCGACAGGTGTAATTACACGGAGACGACTAACTCTCACTTCTATGTCCTCTAATGGAAATTCATTTTTCGTCCTTCGAAACGTCTTCTCCGCAAATGAATCGGTAGAATGAAATAAATCGCGTTCTACAACGTTCTAAGACCAATATCTCCGAGAGATATACTCTTTCGAGTTAATAACTGTAGTTGCGTTTATATTTATATGACTCTGTCTAACTGTTAACTTGTTAAGGAGAAAAAGAGTTTAGAAAGAGAATGTAAGAGGTTGAGGATTTTTCAAGAAAATTCTTATCTATAGCTTATCCGTTATTACTTAGTGATTGATACGCATCGAAACGTATCGGTATTTAGATATAACGATACTATTATTAAAAAAAAAAAAATAAAAGAAAAGAAAAGAAAACGAAAAAGACAGAAAGAAATGAGCCATATGACCGAATCTATAATTTATTTATTTTTCTTTTTTTTTTTTTTTGTAATAAATAAATTTATCGAGGTTTCGTTTCGTTTCGTTTCGTTTCGTTTCGTTTCGTGCGTATCGTTTGAAACAACGTGTTTTTTTCGACAAGCGTTTTCCGCACGATTTAATATATTTACTCGTTCGCTTATTAAA